>NC_025704.1:24149895-24150593 GCF_000633955.1 Camelina sativa | reverse complement strand
CGAGCCAATTGGTTGGGAAATCGTTTACAATCAAAACTTGGTGCGGAGATGTACGCGCTTGACGTGCCAAATTTATATAGGATTTGAAAATCCTTATTAATTATGAAAATCAAATTACATGAATTTTGAAATAACCTGTTTTACCCTTGAATTTGAATCTTATGATTTTTCACTTTCAAATCCATTTGAACATAATGTAGATTTTGAAATCCAAAAACAAATCACTAAACAAATAACATAGGATTATAACTACTATTTATAAATCATAGAACTAATAATACATATTTTGATAACAATTTTAAAATCAACTAGGTAACAATCCGCACATAGTGCGGTATAAAATAATTATTTTATATTTTTACTGTAATTTTTATTTACAAAATCTATTATATTTATGGGTAATTGAAATATTTAAAATTTGATTGTGTAGTATATATCTATATATAAAAAATTGTATAATAATTAAAATTTAACTCGTGAGAGTTATTATAATATTAATCTTATATTATTATATCATATGAACAAAGGATTCTTAAAATTCATTTTAAAGATTTTATGAAAATATAATTGAAGGATATAATTAAGTTAGAAAGATAATATAAAATTTTAATTTTGGGTGTTAATTGTATTTTTGGAAAAATACAATGGTAAATAAATGTAAATATTTTTAAAAGCTGATGACAAATAAAGGAAAGAGT
>NC_025704.1:24111419-24149878 GCF_000633955.1 Camelina sativa | reverse complement strand
CATATGAACAAAGGATTCTTAAAATTCATTTTAAAGATTTTATGAAAATATAATTGAAGGATATAATTAAGTTAGAAAGATATTATAAAATTTTAATTTTGGGTGTTAATTGTATTTTTGGAAAAATACAATGGTAAATAAATGTAAATATTTTTAAAAGCTGATAACAAATAAAAGAAAGAGTTTCTTGAGCTCTGTAATGCTGACACCTCAGCTTTTTTGCCAAAAAGTTTCTCTATTAATATATAGGGGATAATTGAATAACACATGAATTTTGTTTAGATTCCCAAATTCATTTAACTCTATGGACCAATAATCCCTACTTAGAATTTATATTTTTTCAATTTTAATTGATTTCCGTGTGATGCATTTTATTGATAATGCTATAGTTTACAAAGTCTTGAGAGTATTGAAAATAAGAAAGGATTTACTCTTGTCTTTTTAACAAAAGAAAATGAATTTATGGTTTAAAATTCAACTTTTATTTTAAAAAGAAGTCAAAAGTGCAGAAATAGAAGCTTTAATCTGGGCAATGCGTTGTATGATTGGTGCGGATATTGAGAATGTGGTTTTCTACACAGACTGTTCTGACCTGGTGAAGATGGTGTCTTCGCCGTTCGAGTGGCCTGCCTTCCGGACATATTTGGATGAGATCGAGGCGGACAAGGAAGAGTTTTTATCTTTTGCGCTAGTTCACATCTCCAGAACGCAGAATGGTAACGCTGACAAGCTAGCACGACGTGCTAGAATAGAGTCACATCCTGTTACCTATGTAAACGTTTTTCCTACTAATTAGCTCGTTTGAGCTGATTTGTACTTTGTCGGCAAAAAAAAATAAAAATAAAAGTCAAAACTGAAATAATCGAAACCAAACCAGGGAAATATTGATTATTGTTTTTTTTTTTTTTTTTCATAAGCAGATAATTGTGAACCGAAACCAAACCAAACCAAATATTTGATTTTGTCATAAAGCGAAATTGTGAATTTATTGCCAAAGGTTCTGTAACCGCGGATACTCGAGTTGCCGGAGTGTTCTGCTTCTCTATCACTTCTTGTTTTTTCCTTTAGAAAAAATTAGGGTTTTTTTGAGGAAGACGAGTAAGTGCCTCTCCGTTTCGATTTTTTTCCGCTCATCTTCTTCTTCTTCTACTTCTTTTCACTGAGCATAACCTAACTCGAGCTATATCACCCCTCTCTCTCTTCATCGCAGATTCACTTTTCGAGAGGCGATGGCTTCTTTGTTCAAGGTACGCAAACTTTAGATTTTTGTCTGAACCTGTTTCTGGATTTTGCCTTTCGTAGCATAGAAACTCGAGATTCGTAGTGAATTGAGTATCTAGGTTGTCTGGAATCTGATGGGGGGTTTTGAAGCGATTCGAAGAGTTGTGAAACCCAAATCGACTAATTCGTGTCTAGGGTTTGGTATTAAACTTCGATTTGCTTAGAACTGAATTCGTTTCTTCGCGCATTAAGTCACTCTTAAGGATGCGTTTTGCATATTTAGCGATTGGGTTTATGTCAAGTTCTTCATATTTGGGTGTTTTTTGGGTAACAGGAGCAAGCTAAGCTCTCGGCTTATCGAGATAGGAGATTCTCAGGAACACAAGAGGAGTTTGATGAGGCGCTAAGGACATCTACGACTGTTTACATTGGCAATGTGTCTTTCTACACAACTGAAGAACAGCTTTACGAGCTTTTCTCTAGAGCAGGAGAGATTAAAAAGATCATCATGGGTTTGGATAAGAACACTAAGACACCTTGTGGCTTTTGTTTCGTCTTGTAAGCTTCTGTTTTCAACATTTTTACCTGTAATTTTCATGACAATGTATTTTGCTTTTATTTGACTTACGTGTGTGTTGTTGTCAGGTTCTACTCGAGGGAGGATACTGAAGATGCAGTCAAATATGTAAGTGGGACTATTCTTGATGACCGGCCCATTCGTGTGGATTTTGACTGGGGATTCCAAGAAGGAAGACAATGGGGACGTGGTAGAAGTGGTGGCCAGGTATTTTATCAGATGCATCCTCGCTGTAATTTTCTGATCTTTTTGTATATGGTTTAGATGTATTCATTTTTTTTTTAAATTTCATACAGGTTCGAGATGAATACCGTACAGATTACGATCCTGATATCCTTTCAGTCCAGATTGTTTTGCTATCATGTAATTCTTGTTTAGTAAACCTGTTTTGTAGTAGGAAAGCTTGAGTAAAAAGTACATCTTGATTTCTTGGTAATGGATTCTGCTGCCCATTCATGTGTTTTTTCTTTAACTCGTTGACACCTAGAGGTGGTTATGGTAAATTAGTTCAGAAGGAACTTGAAGCACAAAGGCAGCTCGTAGATTACGGTACTGGCTCATTGGGATCCTACCCTCAAGCTGCGCCATCGAATTGTATGTCCTTTTTCTAATTTCTATCAAATCTACTAGATCTTGTTCCTAGTTTGTATGATCTCGCACTTGACTGTGGATAAATAGTGATCATGTAGAAGTGCCATGAATGCGAGTCTAAAGTTGCTTAACTTAGCATTGTAGTGCTCAGAAAATGATTCTTTATCGTTTATCGTTTTATCAATGCCCTTTGTGAGAGAGTTAAGATGTGGAAACAAATGATGAATCCTAGTGTAGAAGTAGGTTAAGTCAATCATGTGAGAATCCATAAATAGAGCCTGCATAACTTAAAAGTTCCTAAATGCTTTTTGCATATATGTATTAATCACGCAGATGGA
Organism: Camelina sativa; assembly: GCF_000633955.1. Lineage (NCBI taxonomy): Eukaryota > Viridiplantae > Streptophyta > Magnoliopsida > Brassicales > Brassicaceae > Camelina > Camelina sativa. The sequence goes on along the minus strand of NC_025704.1, from coordinate 24,147,151 downwards.
AGGCGTGGTGGATATAATCAAGGAGGATCAAATCGCCAGGGAAGAGGAGGAGGTATATGTTTCCAAATGACCATAATGCGTGGTAATAGTATAATCATTCCACAGTAGCAGAATTCAATGTTTTTAATGTTTTTGCAGACTACCATCGGAAACGTCAAAGAGACGATGATCGCTATGGACGTGACAACTCAAGAAGAAACACAGATCATGAGAATAGGAGAGATACTGATCAGGACATGAGACCGGTAAGTGACACAAGTTTATTTGTTTCTCCTAATAAAACTGTTTTGAGTCAATTTCGTATCTGTTGCTAAAAGCCTAAAACATTGTCTTCAAATGGGAATTTTGTATGATTGCAACAGGAGAAGAACCCACGATTCCGTGAGAGCGGTGACTCCGACGATGACGGTGAAGATGATAGGAAGAGAAGATCTTAAAGACAAAGTTCACCAGTTACCAATGTTGCTGAAGGATCAATGTAATCTTTTTAGATCTATGAGTCTGAACTCAATTTGGGTTTTCTAGATTTTCATTACAACCTTAAGTTGGTTACATTCACTAGTAATGTCTTCATGTATAACCTTTTCTCCTTGATCAACGGAAATATACTTTTGGGCCGAAGTAGCCAAGTGAAGCCCACCATAGTGCTCGCTAATTACATTGTATCAATCTGCCTCACCTTCTTCAGGCGTTATATAATAGAGGATGAGGTATTATACACCCATTGTATTGTAAACTATGTCAACGAGTAGAACAAGTTCATAAAAGATTCCAGATATCTACTGTCAAAGGTTTACATAACGATGAGACTGGACAACTAATACAAAGTTGATTAACTTGGATACATGCACTCATCATAAAGAGAAATACATATGATCAACCAACAAGGATTTATAGTATTTTTTCCTTGCAAAAATACTTAGAAGATAGCAAAAAATGAAGTTAAGAATTGAGATTTCGGCGAATTTTTTTTCTCTCAACCACGAGGAGGAACATCAGAAACTCCTTGACGTTGCAACTCCGTCATGACGCCATCAACTGACGGCGGTTTCAGTCCTAGAGGAAGCGGCAGCCACGGCTTTGTTATAACATCTCCGATAGCGGCGTCTATGCTCTCATTCGACTGCACCGTCAAGTAATGAAGATAATTTTATCAAAATGAGCAAAGTTATCAAAAAACTTTTTTTTATAATCATGTCATAATCACTCACGGGATGAATGTCGAGGGGAGGATTAGTGGGTCCTAATGGCCTTGTGGGAACACCAATGCTTGAATGATTCGATGATGCCATACCATATCCCTACAAAAACATCAAAAAGATTCTAATTGAAACACTATACAATAATATGTTTTTATATGATTACTAATCTACTTGAAACCGCGATTTAGTATACTAAAAGCAAGTGGTGTTCAAATACTAGCTTTTTGAAGTTTCATGATTGTTCAACAAAAGTGATATATAGTTATGTCATTTCAATTATATTTTGAAGATTTAACCTTACAACTAACTGAAATAAATATATATCAAATGAATTATTACCTGTGGATATAGTGGTTGCTGGTGCCAGTATGGCGGATGACCTGGCCAAGATGACGGAGCAGCCGCAATCGCCGGAATCGGATACGTCCGATGAGCAGAGGCCGGAGTACTAGGCTTGTGTTTAGGCCATGTAGGATGACCCCACACATGCAAAGGCCTGAAGTGGCCATGATGCATTGGTGCCACGTGTGGAGGATAGCCTAAGGCAGGAGCCGTCCACGGCTTCTTCCCTCCTCCACCTACTCCGGGCACTGCCACCGTCGCATGCCTCCGGAGATTCCAGCTTGCAGCTTCTGCCTCACGCGCTAGCAAATGCTTTCGATGTGACCTATATTTCTATCGTTACAAGAAAAATACAAACGCAAATTTAATTTTATTACACAAGTCTGAGTTGGTTTGTATTTTACTTGTCTTTTCTCATAAAATTTTAAGCAATTTCCTTCATATTTTAAGAATCAATTAATAAGAGCTAATATAGGGTCAATTATCATTTTAACTACAGCATCTAAAAGATTTAAATACCTGAAGATGGCTAGCAACGTTGTGACGAGTGAGAGATTTAACGTTCATAATTTCCAAAATCCTAGACGGCACCGCCTTGTCTACCCCTAATTGCTCCACCGCTTGAACAAATTTCCGGTGTAATTCCGGCGTCCAGTCCACCTGATTAGCGAAAAACGAAAATTTCATTATAAAATCACCAATTTTATAGTTCAACTTCAAATAAACACACAAAATTGTATAGCCTAATACACAAAACTTGGTTTCGTCCAAGATCTACTCCGGTTATTGAAAATAAAAATAATTGTATATATAAAATACACTAAATCACTAGTTTGGTTTTCAAAAACGCTAAAAGTTGTGAAGAAACAAATACAATAGTTAGGAAATAAAACACACCTTAGGTTTTTTCTTAATATCGTTATCATCGGATGAACAATCTTTATTTTTCTTCGCTTTACGTTTGCCTCTACGCACCGTTTTGTCCCTAACACCGCCGTCGCCACCACCATCACCACGCTCTTGCTTACACCCACCATCTCCTCTCACCGATGTCTCCGACGCCGTCGAAGTGTTACCCTCCATTTCTTGCTCTTCATCTCTTCCGCTACCGGAGTATTCCCCAAGAATCTCCGAATCAATCTCCAAATCCGGCAACACATCGTCTCCATCGAAACCGATGAAAAGATCGTCGTAGTAATCGATCCCTTCAAGAAGATCGTCAGAGAAATCTGCTCCCACCGTCGTGAAATCCGTCAAGTCTTCCGTCGTAAAATCTGCGAAATCTGCCGCCATGTAAGCGTCCTTGGTGGAGTTGTTTCCGATGAGTGGAGTTGGAGACACACTTAACATCGAGTCGTTTCAAGATTGAAAAAAAGATTCGATGATTTAGAGAGAACAAGACTGATACAGTGAAAGTAGCATATGGGTTATATATATATATAAAGAAGATAAACGTGTGTGTGTGTGTGTGTGTGTGTGTGTGTGTGTGTGTGTGTGTGTGTGTGTGTGTGTGTGTGTGTGTGTGTGTGTGTGTGTGTGTGTGTGTGTGTGTGTGTGTGTGTGTGTGTGTGTGTGTGTGTGTGTGTGTGTGTGTGTGTGTGTGTGTGTGTGTGTGTGTGTGTGTGTGTGTGTGTGTGTGTGTGTGTGTGTGTGTGTGTGTGTGTGTGTGTGTGTGTGTGTGTGTGTGTGTGTGTGTGTGTGTGTGTGTGTGTGTGTGTGTGTGTGTGTGTGTGTGTGTGTGTGTGTGTGTGTGTGTGTGTGTGTGTGTGTGTGTGTGTGTGTGTGTGTGTGTGTGTGTGTGTGTGTGTGTGTGTGTGTGTGTGTGTGTGTGTGTGTGTGTGTGTGTGTGTGTGTGTGTGTGTGTGTGTGTGTGTGTGTGTGTGTGTGTGTGTGTGTGTGTGTGTGTGTGTGTGTGTGTGTGTGTGTGTGTGTGTGTTTGTATTAGATATAGATAGTTCCAAGGTTTATTAAAATCTTTATATGCCGTATATATGTGTTGGTGGATACTGACGTGAATAATAATAAGTTGTGGTTGAGGGATAGCAGAGAGAGATTTTAAGTTTTTTTTTTCTTCATTTTTTTCTCTAGTAGTTTTAATATTTAATTTAAAAAAAAAAATATTCAGTCAATAGTCAATACCATATTTATATTATTATAGCTTTATTATTAACATTTTCCTTCAATAAGTATTACAAATTAAGGGAGAAAAACACTCAAATAAGGGAAATGATATACTATATATATATTTTCTATGTACATATATACTAGTGAAAATTTTCCCTTTCTTGGTTTCCCCAAAATAAATAGGATAAAATTTTCCACTATTTTTTAAAAATATTTACAGGTAATGAAAAATTTGAATAGCAATTAAGTAAATCATATAGTACTTTTCAATAAGAGTGATTTTGAAGTATTTTTGAATGATATAACAATTTTTATGAAACTATCATATTCCCTTTTTTTTTTTAATTAGTTATCTTTTTAGAAGTTAATTTCGTTTCAAATTAGTTATCGCTTTATGTGAAAAACCTTAAACGACGAAACTTTATGACAATAAATGCCAATAAAAAAAATACTATATGACAATAACGACAAATAAAAATTAAAGTGTATGATCGGATCGAATGCTTTGTTCATGAAATTAATATTGATACAAATATATTTTGGACCGATTTAGATCTTAGGAGATATCTTGTTTATAGCATTTGTCGTGTTTCGGGAATTAATTAATGAAACCTTAAATGGCATATTTACTCAAAACCGTTTTTCTCGACACAAACGTTTGTCCATCGATAACTCAATTACTAATTGTTGATGGCTAATGTGAATATATTGTGGATATACAGGGTTTATAGAAACAATTCAGTACAAGTAATTAATTTGACATACTCATCTCTTTGAGTTAAGAACATATTTTCTATTGTTTGGGTAGAAAAACATACCTTAGACAAGAAATGCCAATAAAAAGAAAATTATATTATAATAACGGCCAATAAAAAGTAAAGTGTATGATCGGATCAAATGTTTGTTCATGAAATTAATATTGATACGGATATATTTTAGACCGATTTGGATCTTAGGATATCTCGTTTATAGTATTTGTCGTGTTTCGGGAATTAATTAATGAAACCCTAAATGACACATTTACTCAAAACTGTTTTTCTCGACACAAACATGTGTCCATCGATAACTCAATTACTAATTGTTGATGGCTAATGCGAATATATTGTGGATATACATGGTTTATAAAAACAATTCAGGACAAGTAGTTAATTTGACATACTCATCTCTTTGAGTTAAGAACATGTATTCTCTATTGTTTGGATAGAAAAAACATACTTTAGACAAGGAATGCAAATAAAAAGATAATTATATTATAATAATGGCTAATAAAAAGTAAAATGTATGATCGGATCGAATGTTTGTTCATGAAATTAATATTGATACGGATATATTTTGAACCGATTTGGATCTTAAGATATCTCATTTATAGTATTTGTCGTGTTTTGGAAATTAATTAGTGAAACCCTAGATGACACATTTACTCAAAACCGTTTTTCTTGTCACAAACATTTGTCCATCGATAACTCAATTACTAATTGTTGATGGCTAATGTGAATATATTGTGGATATACAGGGATTTATAAAAAGAATTCAGAACAAGTAATTAATTTGACATACTCATCTCTTTGAATTAACAACATGTATTCTCTATTGTTTGGGTAGAAAATATATACTTTAGACAAGAAATTCTAGGGTTTTGAACGGAAGTTGCGGTTTGTGCATAATTTGTTAGTATTTCAGTCTACTTTATTTTTGAGGGGGACAACAAACTCTAGATTCAATTTATTTGAATATAAAATTGATCTTCATTTGGTCCATATCAATTTTTTCTATTATTTTTTGTATGCACTATAAAATAAAATTGTAAATAAGAAATGATATGGTTTTGTCCACTCTGACGTTGTAATAATTTGAACCCTAGTTTAATAGATATATGGATTTTAAAATAGTTCAAACCTTACAAAATAATGTCATTTTGACATGTTCACAAAAATTAAATAACTATGTAAAATTTTACAAAATTTAAAAATTTTCTAATTAAATTAAAGATATTCGATAAGTTTGTTTTAATAATTCACACTTGTTTTTACTGCATAATCGAATCTCGAATTTGGTGAAACACTAATTGTATAACTTATAAAATCCTTTGACCAAAAAGTGGCAGTTAAAGTTCTGTTTTGGTATATGTTTTTAAATTAAGTTTAGTGGGTGTGTAAATCCAAAAAGCTTTAACAATTTATACTACCTTTGTCAAAGCAATGATGCTACTTGGCGTCAATAGCGTTATTTTCCACATTTACGTTTTATCCATATGTGCATGTGCAAATGCATATGCAACAAACTACTGGCGTTACAAATTTTTGAAAAACGATGCTACTTGGCGTTAAAAACATTGTTTACTACATTTTTTTTTCTGGCATCTATGTTATTAAGTGACTCTTGTAGTTTGTTCACAAGGGTACGTTACGACTTACGACCAGTCTTGCTTACGACGTAACGTCTTTTTAAGTAAAGTTTAATAGGATTACATTAAGAGGACAGTAAATGTGCCATTTATCATTAAGTAATTAATCACAAGGGTACGTTACGACTTACGACCAGTCTTGCTTACGACGTAACGTCTTTTTAAGTAAAGTTTAATAGGATTACATTAAGAGGACAGTAAATGTGCCATTTATCATTAAGTAATTAATCACAAGGGTACGTTACGACTCACGACGTAACGTCTTTTTAAGTAACGTTTAATAGGATTACATTAAGAGGACAGTGGTATGTATGTCTATGTAATTTCACATTTGATTCATTAAAAAATAGTTAAACTAAATAAATGGTTATAAATATTACAGAAGAAACTCGCTAGTCACTTATACGCATACTGAGAATTTTGTGCTTATAGTATAGTTAACATTTTAATTTTCTTTGGTATCATATAGTTTTGCTGTATATGAATTACGCTTCTATTTGAAAAAAATATTAGAGTGCATATTGTATATTATATTTGTGGTGAGATCTCAACCACATCTTTATTTTCTTTATTTTTTATTAACTAATTTCATATATATATATATATATATATATATATACATATATGTATATTATATTATTTTGAAATGATTAACAGTGCAACGGGGCTGGCTACATTTTGTTATTTTTCTTATATTACATTATTATTTTATTGCTATGTGGACTCCAATTATTTTGAGAGTTCTAATAATATGTGAAAATGTCGTATCATGCTTACTCTTCACCAAACGACATCATTTTCGTTTATTTTGTTGGAGGTTTTTACATCTTTTTCGTTTTCATATGTGAAATGTTAATATACATATTGTTTTATTTATACAAAAAAAATCAGCAAAATGAAAAAGAAAGTCTTCCACAAAGAGAGGTCTATTATTGAAAAGAAAAAAAAATTGAAATATATGTAAAAAAAAAGAAATGAAATGATATGCACAGATTTATACAAAACAAAAAGACAAAATATGATGGAGACGAGACGTCGAGACAAGTGGGGGCGTCGAAATTGACCTTCTCGTGAGCCACATTTGGATAATGCTTCCTTTTAATCTCTTTCTCCTCCCATCTCATTCAATCTACATGTTTTGATTAATTACTATTGGGATATGAATTGAATTATGTCAAAGAAATTGACTTTGAATCATAAGATTACAATTATATGTCATATAAGCAAGTAACATACATGTAGGTAACGTACATGTTAAAACATTTCAACTAATAAGCTGCTCGTACTAATCAAATTGGTTATTCATAAAAGGAAGACAGTCAAACAAAGAGAAAGAGAGAGGAGAACAAAGCTTAAAAATATGACAAATAATAAAAAGAAAATGGTTCACAAAAGGAAAGAAAAATACAAATCACATGTGGAGCGTTGTAATAATTGAAGTCTTTACCAATATTTACAAAAAAAAAAGTGTCTAAACCACTATAGATTAACAAGAGATAATCCACCAATTTGGAATACTTTAGTTCAAAACATGTAGCATCAAATGTTTTTCAAAAAGGTTTATACTATAATATAAACCTTTCCCAAAAAAAAAACATGTGCCATCAAAATTGTTCTGCACGTAACATTCTTCAAACGTTTAATCAATTTGGATAGTGTTTTATCTAATTAAAACAGGTCTCTAATCAGGTATATATGCTTTTTGAAGTAAGAAAATTTTTTTTTGACCCGCAAACATAATAAAAATTATAGAAAACCAATAAACTAGTAATGGTATTATTCTTACGACACATTTATGTCATAATGATGAGAATTATGAAGTACAAATAATTCAATGCGTTTTAATTGCCCATCAAACCAAATTAAGCTGACGCATAATTGTGAGGGACATGAATTGTACTCCTACTTCTATCATTTTTGGCATTTAGGTCCTACTTCTATCAATAAAGTTTGAATATCATTTTCTTAATTAAATGACATTCGACATAAATGTATAAATCGTCGTACTTGTGTTATTCGAAATTGGAAAGATAACTCTGAACCTAACAGATTTTTTCACTAATTTGTTTTTCACCATTTTCCAACATTTTTCTACCCTCTATTTTCTTAAAGTTTTTTACAATGGTTTGTAAAATATTAATTTTAGTGTCTCCTATATAAAATACTAACTGAGTGACATCTTTTATATAGCACTTTCTCTGTTTTATATTAGACAATTTTACACATTATGAATTTTTTTTTGTTTTACTTCTCATTAATACACTATTTCATTCGGTAAAACTGATAATTTGATTTATATAGTTGCATTGTAAAATATAAAAAGAGAAGTAATATGAAACAAAAAAATTAACTCTAGAAATGACAAGTAAAAAATAAACAGAAGGAGTATTATGTTGTTTTGTTAGTTGTAGAGACAAATTTCAGTGTCGAGTTTTTATCAGAGCATTTTGAATGGTCATTAGCTTTGAAGTAAGAAAATTAAAGATTTATTTTGTGTGTAAACAAAATGGTCACTAGGTCAAAAACACATAAAATATGAAGAATATCATAGACTTATGTTTGTTTACCATAGAGTTTTTCATTAGACATATATATTTTCATACTTATCTCTTATCATTATCACAAAGAAGGAGAACAGTATGACGATAAAGAGAACTTATAACTCTCGAATTTTGATCTTAGTTAAATCTACAACGACAAAAAGTAGGCGTATCTCTCAAATTGATAGTTAACTGCTATAAATTTTACATATTTTTTTTTTTCATTTCTTGATTTAATCCATGTTCTTGAAGATGAAATGAGAATCCATAATTCCTAACAGCTTCCGATTAAATCTTAACTACATAAACTTTGTTATGTTCATCCTTCAATATCTAAAATCTATCTAAATTCAAAAAGAATTGATACTGTGGAAAAAGGTCTTTTCTTAGATGTACTACTAGAGATAGTGGTCGGACATTTTAAAAGGCATTAGGACATGCACAATATGGTGTTTATTTCGCAGAGAACCTTTCTGTAGTATGGTGGATTTGTTCAACAAATTAGGACATATGAATACCAAATACGTAGTGAAACATGTCAGGTAAAATCACTCTGATATATATTGTCCATTTCCGATCATAGTTTCTTTTACTAGACCATCAGTCTCGATTTTATAACCATTCCAAATCCATTGTACCAGCCTACCAGGCAAATTCCCCACTTGAACTATCAGTGAATATGTGTAGTACTAATATATATTACTAATATTTATGAATCTATATAGTTTGAAATACTGATTTACTATGTCAGTATATTTTAGATGATTTTTGTTTTTTGTTAAAGAATAATTTGATATCAATAATAGTTACTTTCCAGAGTATCAAAAAAAAAATTGGATAACTTAAATTTAAAGCTACTTCTGAGTTTTTAGTTTTTATTTATATTTTAGTAAAGCTAGTTCTTAAATTCATATTCTGATAATAACCAGAAAAGGAATCTCACCTTAGACAGTCCGTGCAGCATTTCCACGATATCGTTATGATCGTTTTTTTTAGTTTTGAGTTTTGACAATCATTATATTTAAATTTTTATTTATATTTCTAATTCCTGATAAATAATTTACTAAAATGTCAACTACTTAACATTTACTTTCATTTAAAAAAAAAAAAAAAAAATTTCCGATCATATAAGAAAAATACTTAATTCATTTCAGCTCAACAAATAAAATAAAATAAAATAAAGAAACTAAGCGCATTGAACACATAAATTTCTTTGGCAAACAAGTGTACTCATAAGCTACCGTTTAAACTGAAAAAAAAAAAAAGCTACCGTTTAAAACAAAAGGAAAGTTTTTGAAATTTGTCTTTCAGTGATTACAAAAGAAGTCGTAAATTTACATATAAGACACCATCTTAAACTTGTAAAACAAAAATTCAAAAATAAAAGAAGTGATATATTCGAAATTTCTTGAAAAGGTATGAAATATTTTTTTGAAAATGTAATGATTAAAATACTAGTTTTCCATTACATGATTGAGATGATATTTTCCTAATATAAAAAAAATCAGGAGATGGTGTGATATGTGGAGAAGATAGTTTTGTCTTTCATATGTGCCATGAGAGGCGAGCAGTTCTTTGTCTGTAAGCTCGTAGAGAGACATATGCACGACGTCGTTCTCAGTCCCACTCTATGTCACTCTTTACAGATCCCAAACTCTTTGATTCTTTTATTCTTTCCTCTACTTTACAACACAACATGTACAACACCAACAATAATGTTACAACGTCACAAGTTTACAATCACAACAATAATAGCTAGATTTCACGGTTTCTGTTTTGGTAGTACTACTACTGTAATACACACCAAGTTCTAGAAACATGTGTTGCATGAGATAAGGTTTAAAGTTCATTTTGGTACTGAATCGAATAGAATTAGATTAACCAGAGCTAAACCGGACCAGAACCTAGTTATAAACTTGTAATGCAAATGAGACAAAATGGTCACATTGACGTTACCTTACGAAAAGGGTTAGTGAAACTGTTAAACTAAAAGAAGAATACAAAGAGAAAAAGAAAGCTTCGTAGTTTCTGTCTAATAATCAGTTAACGATAATCAGAAGAGGAAGAAGATGTTAGGTCGGGATCATCGAACATAAACCTTTTCCGAGCTGTATCGTTGCTAATCTCCGGCTGCTCTCTTCTACCAAATGAATCATCGTTTATGTAATCTACATCCATTTTCGTGTTCATGTCTTCTTCCTCCTCTTCCTCTTCGTCTTCTTCTTCGTATTCATCATCACTATGTAAGCTAAACTCACCCCTACCTACTAATTTACTTGATTCACCGACGTCATCAAAATCATCCATTGGAGCCATGACCTCATCATCATCATAGTCTTTATACTGAAACGATCTCCCTGAGCTGCTAGCTTCCCCGTCATCGTCCTGCAGTTCAGGCGTTTCGATCCAATCGTCTTCGTTATCAGGAAGAGTGGTTTTGGCGGTTACAGCAACTTCCTTAGACAGACGTCCTCCTACTACTTCATTAGATATACCTAGCGTTCCTTTCGTCGGTCTCTTCCGGCCTTTGGTGCTGCTACGCCGTCCATTCTTTTTACCCCGTGGTTGAGCTCTCGGTCTCAACATTGTTTCGCCATTTGTGTTTGCTGCACCTCGTGGCGGTCTACTAGAAGAAACTGCCGGTTTCTTGCCATTTCCACCACTGCCGCGGGAACGAGGCCGGCCACGTCCTCGTGGTGGTCGACCTCCTCTCCCAGAGCTCGACACACCACCTAAACCAGGATCTGTCCAGTTCTCTTCTTGCATGTAACCACCTTGCACCGGAGTCTCCATTACATCCTTTTCTGGAACGTTTCTCAGAAGATTTGTCTCCAAACCCTTGTAAACAAGAAAACTTTCAGTGTGTGAATAAAGAAAATATCAGCATTGGTTGTTATATACTTACCATGAGATCTTCGGATTCTTTGTCTTTTAGGGGATCGTTGTTTTGATCAGGAGTGTAAACAATCGAGCTGTCAAATTCAAAGAGTCTCAAAGCTACACCTCCCGTTGTCTTCGGTATCCACGGTAGTACATTAACCATGCAAGTTAAATCGCTGGGGAGAGCTTCTTCAGGTAAACCCAAGAGTTCAGAAGTTGTTTCAAAGTTTGAAGACAGGAAATCTCTCTTTAGTGCAACCTCTAACGTTGTGAGAACCTGAAAGAAGCAGTTTTCACAGAATCAGAACTGTCCACATGATAAACTATGAAATCGTTGCAACAATTTGGAGATACGAACCTGATTAAGTTCTTCCGGGGAACTTGATGACAACAGCTTTAGACCCCAAGATTTCCTAAGTTTCTCTGTCCAAAACGCTTCAAGTCCTTCGGGTGGAAGAGAAGCCTGTCCATGGCCAAGAAGAATTGCAATACCCATTAGTCCTAAAACCGTATCAAACAGAACCAAAAAATGGTTTGGCCTGGATAAGTTAGTAACTTATGTAATGAAGTAAGGAAAACTCACTTCGACAAGTGCTAACTGAATCTTGAGTAGTCTTATTCTAAGAGGAGACGAGATTGAGCTACGCAAGATAAAGCCAGTATCTCCACCTCTCGAATTATCACCAAGTTGAGCCACTTGCTCAGCAAAACACAACTCACCAACATCCGGACTAGCATGCATCTGTCCGCAACTAGGACAGCAAATATCCTCAACAAAGTGTAGTCCCGCACAGGTTCTGCATATGCGAAAAAGCGGACTGCTTTGCTTGGCACCGTACTTTAATGCAGATAACGCACCTGGATGCAGCATATTATCCCACATCCACTTTTCAAAACTCTGGAACCGTTGCAATACACTGTCTCTCTCAATGGCATTACTATCCCCTAGCTCGATCTTAAACGTCGTGGAGATCTCTGCAGTATCAGAATCCAAGCTAGAAGATATGGAACACAACCCCCCGGGAGTTGCTTCCAAATTCTTCCTCACTGATTCCTTGAAAGATGCTTCGATCTTCAGCAACATAAAGTGTAAATGTGATTCTCTAACACCGCGAACGTCTAGTGACTTTACCAAGTAATCAAAGCCCTCTTCGGAATCAATGAGCCTCCATCGGCCATCCTGAAGTTCCACAAATATTCTACCACAACCAGGATCATTTCGAGAGGCAGAAGCTGAAAACCGCCAATAGCGATTACGTCTTCGATCTTGACCTAACGGAAGCGACCTATATACATATAGCTCTTCGGCTTTATAACCAACATACGCTTTTAACTGTGCACGCAGCCTTTCACGGTCCGCTGTGTAGCCCCCTTGCTGCTGATACTGCAAATTCTCCATTCCAGATACATTTTCTTGCAACTGCAAGCTTGGTCCTGCAATCACGTTATTCACATCCATCTGTGGACGACTCAACGGGTCCTGTGAAGAGATTGGAGTCACATCTGCTGATGAAATTTCTTGATTTCCAGAAGCAGGGGTTGCGATATTAAGCCCCGGCTTTGCTGTTGGGTATGAAAGGTAATTCGCTCGAAGCAAAGACTCTTCTTTCCAGCGTTTGTCGAGTTGCACTTCACTCCACATCTGTTTCTTTAACGAACTCGCAACTTCCAACCGTTCCTTCACGCAACACACAGAATCTGATTATGGTAAAAGACTAGAGAGAATGCAGATGTTATGCAAGTTCAAGATAAGAAAATAAATACCTCGAGGGCGACTCGGATTGTGTTTCCTTCGATGGCAATACCAATCAGAGCAACAAGTGCATTTAAACGTTCCTCGCTGCTGAGATTCGAGTAATCTCCTTCTACGAGTCCTTGAACCCACTGTTCCCCAAGTTTGCTCTCGTCAAAACAAGCACTGTCTGCATCGTTTGCTACCGCATCCTCTAGAGATTGATCAACTAAAATGTCATCTCTTTTCTCATCTTTAATATCCTCAGGGAGAGAGGGAGTAAGAGGCAGTCCTGCTTTGGTCTTCCCATTTTCCAACACTGGTTCAACTTTGACTGAGTTTTCTATATCCAGAGCATCAGGATCTTCCTTTTTAGGGTTCAAATCTATCTCTGGATCATCTCCGACATCGCTTTCAGAGTCTTCTTCTCTCTCAGCGTCATCAACATCTTCTACATCAGTAATGCCGCTCTTGAATGCACGTATTCTCTCTCTCGCTTCAGCAAGTATAGTCTCAGCACCACCTGCTTCCTTTCTATAGGAAGCACGAACACAGTACGTAGAAGGAGCTACCCTCTCAAAGAGTTTTGTATCCCGTGACAATGCAGCAGCAACCGAGGCTTCAGGTGTTCTACTCGTAGTTAGATCCCTCAATCCTGATTTCTGTGATCATTAAGAAAGCAAACGAGAATGAAACAACACGGTAGTTAAATAATAAGTTCAAGAGAAACAATATTTAGGCCATCTTTACCTGAATCTTCTCTGCAACATCAAGAATGGTCAAACCTTTTTCACCTTCAAGAGATAGAACATGAAATGCAGCAAATTTAACAGTGCCTGGAGTCAAACGATGCCGTGAACGTTTCGGATTAGAAAGTCCTCTTTCTTGCATCTTAGCAAAAGCATTCTCAGCTGCTACTCCTTTCCTTAGGTTGAAAATCACATTCTCAGAGTTGTTGGCCTGCACTTGAAGAGAAACAGGAGTCACAATATAGTTGAAAACCCAAACTTAATGGGATACTGTAAAGATTACCCACCTCATTTTCATCATGAACAGATACAGTCTTAATGTTCCTTTTCTTCAGTTGTGGCCCCAACCCGGCAGAGAGAGCGAGTTGCCTCAAGATTTCAGGCCATGTAAAAACATTCAAGTTTCGTCTCCAGCTGCGTATATCAAAACCCCACGCATATGCCTAATCACCAAAAAATCATCATACTTTACATTAGGTAGAATAGAAGAAATATTTACATTATAATTGAAAGAAATACTAAAAATGACGTAAACTTACACCCTCCACAACATGAGGATGACCCCCTCCGGGATTAGAAGCAGCATTCTGGTTTGCTCCAACACCAGTTAAAAGCGTTCTTGTAACACCCTCGATATCTTTGATAATAGTCTTCAAGAGAACAATGTGTATCTCTCCCATTAGCCGTGGATCCTACACGACCAACAAGGAACAGTTTAGATAAGCAATCCTATTTAGATCTAAACGTATGAACTTAAGAGAGATAGAGAAACACTTACATAGTCATGGAATGCCTGTGCAAACTCGTCTAGGGTAAATGGCCAAAGACCAAAAACATCCGCGAAAGTGATTAAGAATCTCCACACCTAAACGATTTCAACCAAATTTAAAAACAAGTTAAGAGAGTGACTAAACTAAAGTAAGAATCGTCTCTATGTATATAGTCAAGTTTGTTAACGATAAGTTAGATGGGAAAAGTCACCATTAGAAGATTCGCAACATTCTCATCAGAACCATTCCATGGCTTGACTGTGAAGGGCTTTTTCAATTTTACAGATGTTGGGGGAAACAGCGCCTGCTTGTCTGAAAGAATATAATCCATGAGATGAATGTAAGCTAGAATTCTCAAAAGCTAGTTGCAAAGAATTAAAAAAATATAAATGACAGTTAAGATAGAATGAGTTAATGATTCACCTCTATATTCATCAAGATTCTGTAGAGTTTCAAAGTCAAGAGCGAGCATTGAAGGCAATCCTTTGGTTAACGCAGCAACCTCCATGAGTTCTAAGCGTTCATCTTCAATAAGTTCCATAGATTCCTTTGCAATCTTACGAGCAATGGCCCTCTCGTTAGCAGCTTTAAGCCTTGCAACCTCTTTTTCTCTACGCATCTCTTCTTTTTGTCGCATTTTCTCAGCCTAATTCATAATAAGAGGTGCAAATGAGGAAACAACATTTCACCCGAGTACTCAAGAAACTTAGAGGCAGCGCATATTTCACATTACCCTCATTGTTTCTTTCTTCAGGAACTTCTCTCTTCGCTGCAACTCTCTCATCTGCTCTTTCATAAACCTCTCTTCCTCTCTCTGCCTTTCACGTAAAAGACGTTCTTCCTCTTTCCGTCTTTCACGATATTGCCTCTCCATTTCTTTCTTTAACTGCTCTTCTCTCTGCATAATCAATTGACACAATGAAAACAAACAACAAAATGCAGTTACTAGAGTATGTGCTTAGCTTAGATCAAAACAAAGACCTTTCGCCTCAGCATATCTTGTTTCTCTAGTTCTCTTCGGATTCTCTTCTCATGCGCCTCAAGTTCCCGAGATATTCTTGCTTCTTCATTCTACAGTGAGTATATAAGGGAGAAAAAATGATGAGGACAATTAGAGACAGAGCAAAAAAGTCACAGAGAAAGCCTTTTTACAAACCTTGCGTTTTCTCTCTAATTGCAGGGCGTCATCATCTTCATCCTCATTACCAACTTCTCTCTCTGATTTCAAAAAAGGATCCTCATGAATCGGGTGATCATTTAAGTTTCTTTGTGCAGGAGTATCCATGTAGCTTTTCTGATACGGTGAGTCATATTCAGGCAAGTTAGGCGAATAGACATGCCCTGGCTTCCCTTGATGAGTTGCAAGATTCAAATTTGGTATCTGAGGTGAAACTTTATAGCCATCCCGATGTCCAGCAGACACCGTTGTAGCCCTCATAACCGAAGCATCAAGTGGAACTCCATAATGATGTGACGGTGAAACTCTTTCGGAATGGTCAGTCCTTGAAGATGGCAGGTCAGGAAGGAACTGATATTCACGAATAGGCCTCACATCCTATAAAGAGAAGATGACAAATTACTGAGAACAAAGGAGAAAAAGACTTGAGTAGTAACTAGTAACAACAAAACATGAAACAAAACTAACTTTACTGGGTTTGACATCGGATCGAACATATAAGCTGGTCTCAAAAGGTTGTCTAGTAGCCTTACGATGGCTTGGCATCTCTGTAACACACCAAAAACAAATACACATTTTCATTTCGGTTAGTAAGTGCGTGAATAGCTAGCTGAACAACATTTGAATCAATTCTAAGAAGCAGAATGTAGTGTATATACCAATAGGCATGCCAAATGCACCAGGAGGCAAAGGATCAAACTCCATTCCAAGAATGGGTCCGTTATCTCTCAAACGCTCTCCAAGTTGAGCCTCCATATAGCCAACAGCTCTAACCTCAGCAGAAGAGGGTTCATTAAACCGCCTAACAACAGTCACACCACCACTGCCACTACCACTACCACTAACTCGAGCAGCTCTCCTAGAATCAAACTCATTTCCCGCCACCAAATCAGCGGCATTGACGGCTGGTTTAGGGGATTCAACAGCCATTGGTGTAGTAATCAACTCCTTACGCTGACGTTTGCTGCTAGGCGTAGTAGTAGTAGATTTCCGGTCTTTAAGCCGGCGGTGACAAAACCACATCTGTAACTGCCTGTCTGAAAGATTCAGTTTCACTGAAAGATCCGCTCTTATAGCTTCCGAAGGATAAGGCTCAGCTGACCAACACAAAATTAAACACTCACTTTAAAAAATAAATAAAAATAAAAAATAAAGAAACTTTTAAAGAAGAATGAGAAACAAGAAGCAACCTGCATAAGTGGTTTCAAGAACTTCAAGCTGAGCAGCAGTTTTCATTTTCCGTTTAGACTTACTCTCACCACCTTCTTCAGGTGGTGTTTTAGTATTCTTCTCAGTTGCTTCATCAGACCCACCTTCCATTTCCTGCAAAAAACAAACAAATCCCCAAATCCCAAAATTAGAAACCCTAGAATCAACAACCACTCTAAAAAAAACATGAAATTGACTATAAAAAAAAACAAGACTTACTTAATATGGTGGTGAGAAACAGAGACACAGATCAAAAAAAGGTTGAGACTTTGAGGAGATAACTAAAGAAAGATTTGTGGGTTTTGCTCAGAGAAGAACATATCTGAAGAAGAAGAACCACAAAGGGTTGGGTTGGGTTGGGGGAAGGATTTGATTATTTTGGTTTGACGAAAAAGAGGAGAAGAAGTAAAGAAGAATAAAAATCTGTCCACCAAAAAAGAAAAGAGAAGAAAAAAAAAAAAAAAACTTTCTCTCTCTCTCTAATGCGAATGTGATTGGGAATTTTCACACAAATAAAATCAAAAACATTAAACATTAGCAATATCGACAAGATCATTAATAAAAACAACGAAGAGAACACTTTTAATATTAAAAGAAATAATAGTAATAAGAAACCACGAAGAAGAACAGCTACAAACGAACGAACAACACCAACAACAACAGTAGTGCTTCTTTTCTGACTATTCATTTCTATCATAATCATAATATTTTCCTTCTCCCTTGGAAATTTTTTAATTGAAAATATTAAAAAGAAAGAAATCGATATTGAATTGTGAATTGATTGAGAGAGGAGGAGGAAAAAAGAAATGAGAAAAAAGGTTTTTGTAAAAATTTAATTTTTAAGACTTTGAGAGAGTTGTTTGGTGAATTGTCAGATATGCTCTTTTCTTTTTTTTTTTTTTTTTTTTTTTTTTTTTTTTTTNGGGTTTTTGGGAAAATCGAGGGGGTTTGATTCAGGGCTCGCATTTCTCTCTCTTTGTTTCTCTCTCTCTCTCTTGAAATTAAATTTTGGTTTTTAAATATTTTTTCTTTTCTTTCTTCGGACTTGTGTTTTGTCGCTTCTGTTTGGATTTGGACCTGACGTTGCCATTTGGGTAATAAAACCGACCGCATATGTTTTTGTTGTTCCATTGGTTCGGTTCTTTAAAAAGCCCATTAACAATCTCGTTTACTTTTAAAACTTTTCATTATGCTTTAGGTCAATGACATTCATTATGCTTTAGGTCAAAGACACTGGCAAGTGTGAACTTAAAATTACATGTTTGGTACTGATGTTGTAACGTGAACTTTGTGTTTTTACCGCAACCGCTCCGCAGTGATGTCGAATAAGCCACACTCATGAACACACTCCCCCTCATTGAGAGTTTAACATAGGATCCATGAACTTGAACCAATTCGAATACCGGAACGCTCATATAACAACAACATTGGTGCTTGGTTGTGACATTGACAATAAGAGATAATTCAAAAATCTTTCTTTCTATAGCAAAGAAACAAATTACATTTCATTGTAACAACAACAACACAACATTACATAGAAACTCTAAAACTAGCTTCATGATTCTGATTCTGATTCAGCTTCTTCAGTCACTTTCTTAGCCTTCTTCCTAAAGATGTAAACATCAGTTTCCTCATAAGCATACTCATGATGAAGATGCTCATGAGGAACCTTCTCAATCCTGAAAACGACGTCGCACATCTCCCAAAACAGCTTATCAGCTTCAGGAGACCTAATCTGGTACCCTAACAACACCGCACCATCATCCGCCAACAGCGACTCCATCGCCGTCACTAACTGCCCTACAGATTCCTCGATATACACAACATCCGCCGCGATCACGAGATCGAACGGCGGATTCAACGCCGAGATCTGGTCTCTATTGTTCCAGTAAACAACCGAGGTTTTCAGAGATTTACCTAGCGCCGCTTTGTTCCGTTTCAGATTGTGTTTTAGCGCCGGCATGACTGGTGCGATGTCTGTTAGCACGATCTCCGTTAGACCTAGTAGGTGAAAAGCCATACCGGCGACTCCGCATCCGGTTCCTAGCTCGACACCGCGACGGCGGCGGAAATCGAAGAGTTCAGCGTATGGATTTGGAGATGTTGATGATGATGAGTCTAGTGTGGACCATCGCTCGGCGAATTTGGAGAGGATTAGTGAGCATGGCCATACGGATGTACCGACGTGCATCGAGCCATTGTCTTGTTGGATTGAGAGTTTTGTTCCGTTCACCGTCAGATCGATCACCGGAGAATCTGTAAATTTCATTTCTCTTCTTCGATTTTTTTTTCTTTTTTTTTTTTTTCTTTCTCTCTCTTATACTCTCACTTTGTGGTGTATTGGAAATTAGGGCTTTCGTTTTATTTACTAATGGGCTTATTTTTATGGGCTTGAATTTGCTATGTAACCCACAGTTTTGAGCATTGAGATAAAAAGAATTTGAGTGGTTTTTTCTTTTTGTTTTGTTAGGATTTTTAACTAGGGTTTTTGATGATGATGACTGATTAGAATGTGGTCGTCCAAGTGGCCAAACACAAGTAGTGAATTTGTTCGCAATGGGAAATACACATCGAACATGTGAGATCCACTACGCCATCATATACAAATTCAAAATTATACATTTCTACGCAAGTTTCACATGTTGTAAACTTATCATACATATATTTTCGGTCGTAAACATAATGCACACAGCACATAAAATAATTGTATAGAGATCATTGTAGTTAAATGTGTTTATAGACACATAACCATTACAGAGTTCGTGCAAACATTATTAGTAGGTTATACAAACGATGTCATAGGCAAAAGCTAAAGTTTGGTAGTTGGTCTAATATTTTGTCCTAAATGGACAGTAAATTTAGTTGCCCTACATGTTTCTTTTATTGGGTCAAGGGAGGGATACAGTATATGTGTTTGTTTTCTTCAACAATCAGAAATGTTCTTTTCTCTTAAATATAATTTTAAAGCACAAGTCTCTGGTTACTCAAATTATCTGGGTATTAAGAAAAAATGAGTGTAAACTATTATATCAACCTAACTTCATTTTTTTCCTATTTAAATATATTAATCTGAAAAATTATCTCATTTCCATAACTAACACTACAAGAAAATCGTGTATTTATAGCATAAGAAGATAGCGTTTTAACGCTTTATGCTATGTTAAATAAACGTGAAATTATAGATAGCGTTTATTTATAAGTAGACGCTATAAATGCATTGGTCAAACTTAAAAATTTTGACGCTGAAATTTTTTGGGTTTCGCGGGTATCAATTAATAGCATATCTCATAAAAATACTATTGAAATGGAAAGCGCCAATAATTTTTTTAATGCCCGCCTTTTAGAAAAAAAAAAGAAAAAAAAAGGAATAGATCTAGAATTTTCTCTCGGCTCAGTCACTTCCAAACGCCTCACCTTCTCACTCGTCACACCTTCTCCATTTTTTTCAGTCTCTAATTTCTCAGTTTTCAATCTCTAATCTCACTTGTCGATTTCTAAAGGATTCGTTTGGCCTCACTCGGAGCCTCACTCGTCGGATTTCTCATTCGTTTGGTTTCACTCGGAGCCTCAATCGGATCCTCACTCGTCGGATTTCTCAATTTTCCATCTCTAATCTGTCAATCGGAGCCTCACTCGAAGCCTCACTCGAAGCCTCACTCGTCGATTTCTGAAAACTGAAGGTGATTCGTTTCTTTTGTTTAATCGAATCGTTTATCAAATCGTAATCACTGTTTGGTATTCTTATCAAACCGAAGGTGATTCGTTTCTTTTGTTCTTTTGCATGCAGATTTCAGGATTTGTTTGAGTTGAAGGTACTGTAAATTTGCGTTTTCGTTCTTAATATTGTTCTAAATTTGCGTTATGTGTGGGAATATAGATCTAATTAGTGTTTTTTTTCAATTTTACAGAGTATTTTTTAAGTTCGCAAAGACTTAGATCTTTTCATCTGGTGAGTAATTATTTAGGAGTTTTAGTTTTTTATTAAGTTCTTGTTCTCTTCGATCTGTGTTTTTGATTGATATAGTTTGACAACCCTGTGTTCGTGGTCGATTCAACACTGTGTTCGTGGTCGAGTTTTGGTGGTTTTGTAAGATGGACAAGTCTTGGGTCTGGCTTCCAAGGTATGAACTTGTCTTTTTTCTTTTCTTTTTGTTATATATTTTTCCTTTTCTAAGAATTAACCTTTGAATTTTTTTTCACTTGAAGGGCCAGCCTTGAGTTTCAGATAGGGGCAACTAATTTTGTGCATGCATCTGCACTGAGATTGGGTAATCCTAGTGACATGTTTTGTCCCTGTATAGATTGCCGCAATATGTGCCATCAGCCGATAGCTATAGTGTTGGATCATTTAGTGATTAGGGCTATGGATCAGAAATACAAGAGAAATTCATGTTGGAGTAAGCATGGGGATATTAAGACTGATAATTCAGCTAAAGATCTGAAAGTTGAGTTAGATGCGTATGACTTGATTAGGACAGCTTTCTTTGATGGTGATTCTCAACCGACGAGCTACTTTGTAGATCAGGCAGATGTTGTTGATGGTGGTAGTGAAGAAGAGTCTGAGTTTAGGAAGAAGCTCGATGATGCTGAAACTCCATTATACTCCAACTACACGAAGGTGTCTGCAATTATGGGGCTTTACCGACTCAAAGTGAAGAGTGGAATGTCAGAGAACTATTTTGATCAGCTGCTGANTGTTTTTTTTCAATTTTACAGAGTATTTTTTAAGTTCGCAAAGACTTAGATCTTTTCATCTGGTGAGTAATTATTTAGGAGTTTTAGTTTTTTATTAAGTTCTTGTTCTCTTCGATCTGTGTTTTTGATTGATATAGTTTGACAACCCTGTGTTCGTGGTCGATTCAACACTGTGTTCGTGGTCGAGTTTTGGTGGTTTTGTAAGATGGACAAGTCTTGGGTCTGGCTTCCAAGGTATGAACTTGTCTTTTTTCTTTTCTTTTTGTTATATATTTTTCCTTTTCTAAGAATTAACCTTTGAATTTTTTTTCACTTGAAGGGCCAGCCTTGAGTTTCAGATAGGGGCAACTAATTTTGTGCATGCATCTGCACTGAGATTGGGTAATCCTAGTGACATGTTTTGTCCCTGTATAGATTGCCGCAATATGTGCCATCAGCCGATAGCTATAGTGTTGGATCATTTAGTGATTAGGGCTATGGATCAGAAATACAAGAGAAATTCATGTTGGAGTAAGCATGGGGATATTAAGACTGATAATTCAGCTAAAGATCTGAAAGTTGAGTTAGATGCGTATGACTTGATTAGGACAGCTTTCTTTGATGGTGATTCTCAACCGACGAGCTACTTTGTAGATCAGGCAGATGTTGTTGATGGTGGTAGTGAAGAAGAGTCTGAGTTTAGGAAGAAGCTCGATGATGCTGAAACTCCATTATACTCCAACTACACGAAGGTGTCTGCAATTATGGGGCTTTACCGACTCAAAGTGAAGAGTGGAATGTCAGAGAACTATTTTGATCAGCTGCTGACGATGATTCATGATATGCTTCCCACGGATAATGTTCTCCCGCAATCAACATATGGGATAAAGAAGTTCCTGAAGATGTTTGGCTTCGGATATGATATGATTCATGCATGTAAGAACGATTGTATTCTATATCGGAAGGAATACGAGGCTATGGAAAGCTGTCCAAGGTGTAGCGTTTCAAGATGGGAGAGGGATAAGCAAACTGGTGAGGAGAAAAAGGGGANCTTTTCTTTTTGTTATATATTTTTCCTTTTCTAAGAATTAACCTTTGAATTTTTTTTCACTTGAAGGGCCAGCCTTGAGTTTCAGATAGGGGCAACTAATTTTGTGCATGCATCTGCACTGAGATTGGGTAATCCTAGTGACATGTTTTGTCCCTGTATAGATTGCCGCAATATGTGCCATCAGCCGATAGCTATAGTGTTGGATCATTTAGTGATTAGGGCTATGGATCAGAAATACAAGAGAAATTCATGTTGGAGTAAGCATGGGGATATTAAGACTGATAATTCAGCTAAAGATCTGAAAGTTGAGTTAGATGCGTATGACTTGATTAGGACAGCTTTCTTTGATGGTGATTCTCAACCGACGAGCTACTTTGTAGATCAGGCAGATGTTGTTGATGGTGGTAGTGAAGAAGAGTCTGAGTTTAGGAAGAAGCTCGATGATGCTGAAACTCCATTATACTCCAACTACACGAAGGTGTCTGCAATTATGGGGCTTTACCGACTCAAAGTGAAGAGTGGAATGTCAGAGAACTATTTTGATCAGCTGCTGACGATGATTCATGATATGCTTCCCACGGATAATGTTCTCCCGCAATCAACATATGGGATAAAGAAGTTCCTGAAGATGTTTGGCTTCGGATATGATATGATTCATGCATGTAAGAACGATTGTATTCTATATCGGAAGGAATACGAGGCTATGGAAAGCTGTCCAAGGTGTAGCGTTTCAAGATGGGAGAGGGATAAGCAAACTGGTGAGGAGAAAAAGGGGATACCAACCAAGGTATTAAGATATTTTCCTATCAAAGACAGATTGATTTTTGGTAGGTTCGAAGTGAAAGATTTAGGCAACTCAGGAAGGCGCAGATTCCACACACCACCAGCCGCAAAAGAATGACTTGACTNTAGTGTTGGATCATTTAGTGATTAGGGCTATGGATCAGAAATACAAGAGAAATTCATGTTGGAGTAAGCATGGGGATATTAAGACTGATAATTCAGCTAAAGATCTGAAAGTTGAGTTAGATGCGTATGACTTGATTAGGACAGCTTTCTTTGATGGTGATTCTCAACCGACGAGCTACTTTGTAGATCAGGCAGATGTTGTTGATGGTGGTAGTGAAGAAGAGTCTGAGTTTAGGAAGAAGCTCGATGATGCTGAAACTCCATTATACTCCAACTACACGAAGGTGTCTGCAATTATGGGGCTTTACCGACTCAAAGTGAAGAGTGGAATGTCAGAGAACTATTTTGATCAGCTGCTGACGATGATTCATGATATGCTTCCCACGGATAATGTTCTCCCGCAATCAACATATGGGATAAAGAAGTTCCTGAAGATGTTTGGCTTCGGATATGATATGATTCATGCATGTAAGAACGATTGTATTCTATATCGGAAGGAATACGAGGCTATGGAAAGCTGTCCAAGGTGTAGCGTTTCAAGATGGGAGAGGGATAAGCAAACTGGTGAGGAGAAAAAGGGGATACCAACCAAGGTATTAAGATATTTTCCTATCAAAGACAGATTGATTTTTGGTAGGTTCGAAGTGAAAGATTTAGGCAACTCAGGAAGGCGCAGATTCCACACACCACCAGCCGCAAAAGAATGACTTGACTGGCTCATGAGATGGTATGGTCAAATTATCTTACTGAGTTATTTCTGATATTTCTGAGATGGTATGGCTCATGAGATGGTATGGTCAAATTACCTTTGTTNTTCAGCTAAAGATCTGAAAGTTGAGTTAGATGCGTATGACTTGATTAGGACAGCTTTCTTTGATGGTGATTCTCAACCGACGAGCTACTTTGTAGATCAGGCAGATGTTGTTGATGGTGGTAGTGAAGAAGAGTCTGAGTTTAGGAAGAAGCTCGATGATGCTGAAACTCCATTATACTCCAACTACACGAAGGTGTCTGCAATTATGGGGCTTTACCGACTCAAAGTGAAGAGTGGAATGTCAGAGAACTATTTTGATCAGCTGCTGACGATGATTCATGATATGCTTCCCACGGATAATGTTCTCCCGCAATCAACATATGGGATAAAGAAGTTCCTGAAGATGTTTGGCTTCGGATATGATATGATTCATGCATGTAAGAACGATTGTATTCTATATCGGAAGGAATACGAGGCTATGGAAAGCTGTCCAAGGTGTAGCGTTTCAAGATGGGAGAGGGATAAGCAAACTGGTGAGGAGAAAAAGGGGATACCAACCAAGGTATTAAGATATTTTCCTATCAAAGACAGATTGATTTTTGGTAGGTTCGAAGTGAAAGATTTAGGCAACTCAGGAAGGCGCAGATTCCACACACCACCAGCCGCAAAAGAATGACTTGACTGGCTCATGAGATGGTATGGTCAAATTATCTTACTGAGTTATTTCTGATATTTCTGAGATGGTATGGCTCATGAGATGGTATGGTCAAATTACCTTTGTTATCTGTAGAAGAAGAAGAGTTCTGACCCGTCCAAGGTGAGTAAGAGCAAAGTTTGGATAGCAAGGACACACTCATTCGGACGGAAAACCAGTGAGACAAGAATTTGTAGAAACAATTGTAAGTGAAATAGGATCAGAAATCAATTCACTCAATTAATAATGCTTCTTCGTATAGCATACAATAATCCTCTTTAACTCTTTGTGGCAGGAACAAATCAAATCCATTGATAGTGAAATGGGTTCCACATCTACCACTAGTATTAAAGAGGATGCTGTCATAGGGAAAGACAAGTCTGGAAGGTTAGAGGTATGGGCAGAGGGGTTACTGCTACAAAGCTATCATTCATTCAGGCTAGAGACGCCCATGTCCAGAAGCTCGAAGCAACACAAGTGGAATTGATCACCAAAATTGAAGATCTCCAAAATGTAGTTCGTGACTTGGCTAAAGGAAAGAAGGTTGGTATAGTTAATTTTAAATCTTGTGCTTGATGATAAGGCTAATTTGTATGTTTGTGTTTGTATTAACTTTATTATTCTTTCCACAGTCTCATGATTTTTCTGCATCGGAGGCTAGTAATGGTAGCCAAATTGGCCCTAGGTGTCAACTTCTGGATTGGTGTTTAGAAGATGATGTTGTTGTCGGGGAAGGATAGTTCTGCTCAGCCGAACCAAATTACAAGATTGGTCGTATTGCAATTGGTCCTAATGCATCAGCTGTCGTTGTCAAATCTGTAACTAACAAAGATGCATTTGTATGGAGGCCAACCACCATGGTTGTCTCTCTTGGGGATGCTGTGGGAACGAAAATTGCATGGTCAACTGAGAAAATGATATTGGACAATGATGCAACATCCCCACTTCAAAATCAATCAGCTGGTTCATCGGTAATGTTTTACTTTGACTCTTAAATTATTATGAGATTGTAGAAAGATTTTAAATATGTCATTTTTTTGAATGACTTAGGCATCACTTGATAAAATCATCATCTTTGATTGGAATTCGGAGGATGTAGTAGTTGCTGAGGGTCGTTTGTGGTCAATGGATCCGAAAGAAAAGGCCAAGAATATTTGTCTCGGACCTAATGCTGCAATCGTAAAGGTTGAGAAGATCGTTAAACATGACACTTATTTATGGAGACCTACTGATGATATGGTCTTGATGGGTGATGCACTTGATGCCTTTATCGCATGGTCAATAAAGAAGATATTGTTGACTAATATTATACATCCAACAAGAACATCATCACCAATAGCAACATCACCCGGGTAACAATTCTATCTATTGCTTAAGTTTATATTTCTTGTTGATGCTCACTTCTGATATAAGTGTCTGAATTATTTGGATTATAGACTGTAAGTTGCAGCATCAACACCACCAAATCAGATGGAAAGAAAAAGTGCATGCTGTTGGATTGTAATAATTCAGGACAAGTAGTTGCAGAAGGCAGAGTTTGTTCAACCAATCCAGACGACAAAATCCACTTTGTCCCCTTAGGTCCAAACGCTAGCAAGGTATGGATAGAAGTATCAAAGATTGGAGATGCAAAAGTGAGGAGACCAAATTCAGAAGTGGAGTTAGTTTCTGATGCTTTAGGTACAACAGTTGCGTGGCCTAATGATAAACTTGTGTTTGTGTGAAATTGTGGTGTACTTTGAGCTTTTGTGGTTGGATTTTGATTTATTAGTTTACGCCTTTAGAACATTGTAAACTTTGATTTCAATTAATGTGTTCAGGATTTTAAAGGTTTAACTTTTTTATATTTAAATACATAAAATAATAAATTAATCAAAAATCAGTTAAATTGACGACATAAAAATAACATAATACGAATGCTATTTGAAAATAAATTATAACATTAAGTAACGCTATTAAAAAAAATATAACAAAACAAGATTGCTATTATAAAAAGGAATATAGCACGTGTACAAATGCTATTTTATATTACCAATAAATAGCACATTAAAAAGCGCTATCTAATGTGCCGGACCTATTATCGTGGGCGATGATAGGGCGTTTACGAAAACGCTATAATATCGTTCAATAGCGTTTTTTGGCTGCTAAGAATACATGATTTTCTTGTAGTGTAACAAAACATTTACAATTTTTCATCAAATCTTCAAATATTTAATATCTAATCAATTTTTAATATTTTCTGATACTTGCCTCGTATGTGTCATGATAAGAGACATATGCTTGGTGCGCACAAATTAAGACGACTCACAAATATAGCAGCTTGGTATAAGTTTGCTATAGATAGAGGTACCAATTGATTTACCGGGCAAGGTTGATGACACAAAAACTGGTCAAGCTGTTGAGGCTTCAAGGATATTGAGGCATGAAGTGGCCAACCTGCTGGCTCAAACTGTCATATTTGCTAAGTAAAAGTAGGTTGGTGCGGCTTTGAAGGCTATTAAGTTTGGTGAAAAATATGTGTGGTATGGGTGACAAACATTAAATAACACAAGTTACATGATTAATTGTATTATAATGACGATGATGTTTGAATTTTTTTTTTTGATGATTATGGTTAGAACAAGCTTGGTAAAGGCTATCGAGACAATAACGTAGTTGTGACCTATGATTGAGAGTAGGATACTTAAATTATCATGTATACAACTTTAGCCTTATGAGTAGCTTCTTATTGTCAATAAAACAATTAGAATTTTCATTATCATTTTTTTCAAAAATATCTTGTACATTTTTTTTTGTGCACCAAGATTTTTATATCAAACTAAACATCCTCCAAGGAGGGAAATGTTACAAAGGGAGGAGCCAAAGCTAACAAACTCCCTGATGCAAACGCAAGGCCAAACGTCAAATAAAAGCATACAGAATAATAGAACAAAGTACTCCTAACACTTCGGCAATAACTAAAATCGTAGAAATCTCGATCCTTGATAACATCAAAGCGGAAAAGTGAGAGGTTACTTTGGACAACACCCAAACCACAAGGGAAGATGTTGCACGAGATTGAAACTTCCACAGAGGGAAGCAAGACAATCCTAAATTGGGCGGCAGAGACAAAGGTGACAGGGCACCAAGCTAACAAGCCGTTGAAAACATCAGAGAAAGAAATCTCTGGAAAACATCCTTCAAGAACAAAGGCTGGCTGCGCAATACAATAGCAGCAGCTTAGACGCCTTGGAAGCAAGGATGACAGGTGAATGCTTTTCTCCAATAACCTGGACAAAGAAGCAAAACAAGGATGAAGGATAGAAGTATATCCAATCCAATAGAAGTGGTGGATAGAAGTATATCCAAACCACAAAGATCTTCGACTATAGGCGACTCTTACGCAAACTGGTAACTCCCATAGCAGAAGGAAGCACACCCCAAACGACCTCACAAATAGAAGACAAAGGCAGTCAATCCAGACTCTTTTAGAGGACCAGAAACACAAACCCACTAAGGGGAAGGCAGCAGCACAAATCCAAGAAGTATTGGACCAGGCCCACCAAAAAATCAACCTCAGGGGTCTCCGCACAAGACCTAGCATAACCGAGAAAGTAGCACGGCGGCAGAGCGGAAGGGTGGCAAAGGACGGACCACATGACCCCATCAGAAGTTGGTACTTCGGGTTGACAAACGAGGCGGAAACGAGACAAAAGGAGGATAAGAGGGGATGTGGAGCCGGTAAGAGGACCGGTCGTGACATCGCCTGACAGAGACTAGCAGCTGAGTCTGCTAGAGCGGTTCGCCCAAACAAAATTGAGAGAAAATCCGACCTAGATCCGGGAAGAGACACGACAATACCTGGGCAAAAGCCGGAGAAAGATCCGGTACAAAGAGAGACTCCAGAGAGACCGGTAAGACAAGCGCCAAGAGTAGATGGAGAAGACAGACGACGACGGGTGTATCGCCTAAACGGAAACTGGAATTGCGGTTTGAGAGAGAGCTTGAAACGAGACGAGCTTGGATTTGACGGGAGACGAGCGGAGCAACAGAATGGAGGCAAGGTCCGACGCCGGCGAGCCATAGCTACACCGGCGCCGGAGAGCGAGAGCTCTCTTGACGACTTGGAAATGGCTGGCGGCTAGGGCGAACCTCTCAAGTGGAGGTTACATATGAAAAACCGATTATATTTGTAAATAGAATAAAATATCTTGTACATATTTTACATTTTCTCTTAAATAACGCATAAATAACGCATACGTGGTATAATATAATATAATATTTAGTGCTGAAAATTAAATATATATATATATATATATATATGTATATTTTATATATAAAATTTAATGTCAAAATTACTCACTAGCAAGATCGTTACACGTGTCAAATATGTTGATTAGATGTTGACATGTGTCAAAAAAGTTTCTTTTTTTATAAACATAGTAGGACAGCTAATTATATTTATAGAATTTTACATGTTTATATATCTTTTTAAAAAAAAATTAAATCAAAAAAGAAAAACTAACAAAATCATTGTATTTTCCATTGTATGCTAATTATATTATAGGTGTGTTCTCAATAAAATTTGACATGTGTAAGCAAAAACTTAAATTATTAAGCATGTATATTAATCAATAAATAATAAATAACAAAGTTAAAAAAATAACATAAGTTATTTAACATAATTTTAGTCAGATATAAATTGTATTTATCATTGTAATATAAGCTTTTATTGTAAGTACACAAAACCTTGTATTAGTATAGTTTTTACATGTTTTATTTTAAAGATTTTAATGAATGTAGTAGTATGATAAACCTGAAAAAAATAGAAAAATGAGTTTGTAGGAATGAATTTTTGGTTAATTGATGAAAATTGACAAAAGTATTACTTATGAAATTATGACATATAGAAGAATATAATTTAGGATATTTTTCGATTTCCAAAAATTTTGTGGATGTTAAATGATTTTGTTTACTGATTATTTTTATTGTTAAATTTAAAAAACTACCCAATATACATATTATCTCATATGATGCTCATATTATTTTTGTTATTATTTTTTTTTAACTCTAATCCATGAAGAAGTGAATTATGGTTTTACGATGAAATAGATAGTTAAATGTGATTACTAAACTGAATGTCTAACGATGAAACTTCTTTTAAATTAAAAAAAAAAATCAAATATTAATATGTATCGTTTAAAAAAAAATCATTTAAGAATATTAGTAATTATTTAATTTTTGATTTTATAATTTCAACACATGTATTTTTGTAATGCATATGTCAAAACATAAGATAATTCGAGATAAATTATAATTTACGGGAATAAATCTTCATTTATTTGATGAGAATGTCTCTATATGTTTATATATATTTTTATTTTATAAATTTCACTCATTTAATATTGATTAAGACATGAGGTAAAATTAGTACTTATGAGATAAAAACATAACAAATATATGTTTATTAATGCTGATTTAGTTTTTTTTGCGAATTATATTTTGTTAATTTTTATTTGCATTTTCAATTCTTACTAAGATATATATTTGATATGATGTATTAATTGTGTTTGATATAAAATATTTATTTCTATGCATTAAGATTAAATGTGTAATTAAACTTAAAATATAGTTTATTATGATGGTGTATATATTTAAATGGTACTTCCTGTCCTATAAGAGTTTTTGTTTAAAAGCACAAAGATTAATAAACTATAAATATTATGTCATTTATAAAACTTCAACCAATATGAAAATATGCTACATAGTTCAAATAGTCATAAAATGTTATATTAATAAAATTTGTAAATATAAATTTGAGAAAATATTATAAAATAGATCAAAAAAGCCTTAAAACTCTTGTATAATGGAACTGAGAGAGTATTAAAATGAAATATGAGAGGTTCATATTCAATATTAAAAAGGTTACAAGATAAAATCTAAAAACATGTATATTATTACTATTTACGTATTGTTAATAACTTTATTTTTATCCGCGTAATAACACGGGCTTTATCTAGTACATATATATAACATAAAAAGTTTCCTAATTTTTTTTATTTTCATCGATAAAGTTTTGTATTGTCGATAAATTTCAAAGAAAACTTTAAAAATGTATTTAGAGATTTTTTTTTTCTAATTATCTTGCTCTCTATTTTTTCTAATTATCTTGCTCTTTATTTTGGGGTATACTTATCGAGTTATCTTTACATAATTATAACATGTATGACTGATTCTAATTTTCTTTATGAGAGTAAAAGGGAGATAAGATAAAAGGTGGAAAAAGCCTAAGCTAGGAATATCAAGCTTTTTCTCTTTTACTATTCTTTTCCTCCACTATAAAGTATAAAAAATTTGCCTTCGAGTTAGGGTTAGGATTTAATAATTGAGCTCCAAAAGTCTCCACCTTTCATTGTCCCCACAGCCACCACTTCTCCACTCTATCTATGCTTTTTGTTTTTGTATATTCTTTGCATACAAGAAGAAAAGACCTTTCTTACTCTTTAATGGAGAATATGCATGGATCTTCACTTTATCTTCTGCACCGAATATGCCTATAAAACCAGATTATTTCATTGAATGCCTTTATTCTTTGACCCAATATATACGTGAATCAATCCACTAATCGATAATATATAGTACAACTTATTCAACTTTATGTGTTTTGGGTTTTATGACGATGTTCAAACTTTCATTAATCATTATAAATACTTAGCCTTTTTACACCATATTTTTCCCATTTAAATGATTTCAACTATATACCATGCATCCCATGAAAAAGAGTTTTACACTATACATATAGTATTACCCACCCCAATTGAATAAAGTTGATTCTTTAGATGAATAAGATAAATAGTGAAATTTGAAGATGGATATAATAGAGATGAGTGGGGCATAAAACAAAAATTAAGGGGGTTTCCAATACGAAAACTTTAAAAGCTTAACGATATTGGTTAAAGTTAAAATATTAATTAAACTATAACCTTCAAAAAAAATTTAGAAAAATAGTAAGTGTGGGTAACATATGTCTTACAAATATTTGTTGTATTACTATCCTCTAAAAAGAAAAAAATTATATATATATTCAAAAGATTATGTATGTCTTGTTATATGTCCGAAAGAGTGTTCCTTTGAAGCATATATACTCGAAGAATATAGATACATGACTTATATATCTTGAAGATTAACACATTTTCATTTACTGACATTAATTAAACTCTTGAATTAATAAAAGAAAACAACTTCCATTACCATATGTGTTCTTTAGAAAATGGTGGAAATTACAAAAGATTCCTTCTTCTTTTTTCGTTATTTATGCATTGACCTCAGAAACTATTTTAAACTGTTTCAAATCCATCCATTGATAGACGATGGATGGCACAACGTTTGTACACCGACCCCAAGGAAGTCCCGAGTTTGCCCTCCTCCACCTCCTTCTGCTCCTCCATCAACTCTTCTACGTTTCCAAGGGTAATTCTGTAATTCATCCATTGGAGACGCAACCGTCACGTCATTTCTAACGTTCTCAGTCTCCTGATCAAGACTATGACTCATTAGTCCAATGTTGTTGTTAGATCCGAACAACGCAAAGAACTTTTCGCCACCGTCATAAGTAGCGGTTTGATCGGAAGATTTAAGTGGAAAACTATGAAGAAACGTTGAAGGATCGTTAGTAGCTGCCGTGGTCGTCGAAGAGGCTCCAATTTCAGCTGCTTTCTGTAGTAACGCTGTTGCGGACATATTCGCGTTTGCGTTTGCGTTTGCGTTTTGTGATTGATCGTTGCTGAATAAAGAAGGGACAGAGAGAGTAGTGGTCGAACTTGCGTTTGCGGTTTGTGTAATGAGCTCATCGTGATTATTGTTGTTATCAATGCAAGGAGACGTTGCTTTAGCGTTTCCAAAAACCCAGTCGTAGTTTTGCGGTTGAGGCGGCGCAATGTCTTGTCCCATCCATATAGAGAGGGATGAGGACGACGCAGGTGGCGGCTGAAAATGTTGATGATGATGGTTTTGATTTGTTTGCGGTAGCGGTACAAATGGTTGAAGCGGTGGGATTAGTGTTCCCATGAGATATTGATAGTTGACATTTACTGATCCTGCGGCTCCAGCGGCGGCTAAACCGTTGAGATGAGACGCTGCGTTTATCTTAGCCGTTTCTTCCGCTAAGGCATCGCAAAAAGCTCTATGAGTGATGAAGCTGTCACGCCTGTTTCAACCACAAGCAACATTTATATTAACGCTTTTTTATTTTTTTTTATGTTCAGCAGTAAAAGTAGAACGGCTAAGTACAAATTTCCGTAACATAAACTATTTGATTTGTCAATATCGAATATTGTGTTGACACTTTGTCGGCATATTAAGTAAAAAATAATGTTACCATTTTGAACCATACACGCATATACTCGCTTTAATTATTTGTACATACTATGATATCTAGCTTATGTTATATGTTCATCATGGTTATTATAAATTTATACCCTTTTTGCCATAATCATCACACTATCAAAAACATTTCCCAAGCGAGAAACTTTACCCTACTTCAAGAAGATAAAACAAAAAACATAGAAAATGACAAAAACATACTTATAAAACTTAATCAAACTATGTTGACAAAAACAAAGATTTAGACACTATAAAGCTACTATAGAATAGCTTTCGAACATGATCAGTCCAAAAGACAACACACACACACACACACATCTATATATATATGTGTATTTCGAGCTGGTTCACATGAAGTTTAGTTAAGTATAATTGTGGGGTTGATAGAAAAAAAAAATGTACCTGGAGAAAATGGTGCCACAGTCGCAACGGTACTCTCTAGTACCACAAGTCTTGGAATGAGCTTTACAATCAGATTGGACTGCGTATCTCTTGGCACATTTATCGCACTTCCACTTCTTCTCGCCATGTTTCCGGCAGAAATGCTTTTTGATTCCGGTGAGATCGCCTAAAGCTCTAGAGGAGTGATGGTGTACGCATGTCTTCTCGGGGCAAACGTAGACACGTTTCCTCACTTCTTTGCTTGTCCTCTGCTTCAACTTCCATGGAAGATTGTGTCCTCGTCGATGAAGCTGTAAGTTTTGGTCTCTTTGGAAACCTTTGCCACAGATCTCGCATAGGAACCGATTCGTAGCCATCAACGTCTTGGGAGATAAAGCTATCACTTCAGCTTCCGGATCTAAGTGGATCATTTACATTTGTGTGGTTTCAGTTATTAGGTCAAATAGGAAAACAATTTTTT
Source organism: Camelina sativa (assembly GCF_000633955.1). Taxonomy (NCBI): domain Eukaryota; kingdom Viridiplantae; phylum Streptophyta; class Magnoliopsida; order Brassicales; family Brassicaceae; genus Camelina; species Camelina sativa. The sequence continues at coordinate 24,112,717 of NC_025704.1, read as the reverse complement.
TTTTTTTTTTTGGATCGGATCATTCATATGTATTTTAGTCAAAAAAATGTATTTGCTTTTTCTTTGTGGGGGCAAAAATAATAATAAAGGACATGTAAATATATATTCTCATGGAAACCAATAAAAGTTCTAAGAAAAGAACTATTAATATGGAACATGAAAACATTTTCATTAAGAAAGGCCTCGTCTTCTACACATTAATTAAACTTGATGATCCAATGATCATATATAACTCATGCAGCTATATAATACTTTTGGTATATATAGGTCAAGATCCAGGACAAAATGATCAAGAAATAAAATTAATTAATTAGGGGAAAAGTAGAACAAGATTCTAGGGTTTTCTTTTTAGGTGATGATCAAGCTAGCTTATATTTAATTTAAATAAATAATTACCAGGATTTCCAGGGAGATTTCTCTTCTTCTTAACAAGAGGAGGATTGATGAGGGATTCATCATGATCCAGAGTAGTTGATGAGCTCTGAGCAAATCCTGATCCACTAGAGATTGTTTGAAGAACTTCACCTGTCGTCATGTCTTCTTCTGGGTTCTTGACTTATTTGGAAGAGAAATTAAAAGTAGGTTTTTGTATATAGCTGAGAGAGAGAGAGATAGAGAGAGAGAGAGAGAGAGAGAGAGGGAAGGAGACAAAAGGGTAATATAAGAAAAAGGATTAGTGATACTAAGAAATCTGCAAGTTAACTATGAATGAGAGAAGGAAAAAACAACAAAGACAAAGATATATTGGGTTCTCCACTTATATATGGCTTTTGTCTTAACCTATACCACTCTATATTAGTTCCTATATATAAATGTGTGTGGGGGGTGTCTATATATGAGCACCTTGATCTGTTAAACTGTTGCAGCCATTTTGATTAAAATAAAAGGTTAAATTGTATTTTTTTTTTTCCTCTTTATGAGATTATTTTAAGATGGCAAAGTGGATGGCGGTGGAAAATCATAAGCTGAAAGTGATAGCATCATAAGCAAAAAAAATTGCCATGCCTTGAATATTATAGGCTCCCCCTCTGTATTTGCAGTTTCACTATCAATTATAAAATATAGTATTAAACAAGTTGTTTGTTTGGTCTTCGTTTTATTTCATTATGTATACTTCCTAATGTTTGTATAGTTATGATATTTGAATTCCACAGTTTGAAAGGTACTTAAAATGAAAAAAAAAAAAAAAAAGTAACAGCTTGCCTCGGATTTGGAAAGCAATAAATATAAACACAAAATATGGATTAATATTGATGTTGTATGATGCATAAATATGTAATTAGCCGTTTGAGTAGGCT
>NC_025704.1:24082570-24111022 GCF_000633955.1 Camelina sativa | reverse complement strand
TTTTTTTTTTTTTTTTTACTGATGAACTAACTGCTAGTTAAATTTTTTTTTTGAATTTTGATGTGGTAGTGCGTTATGACACATCGAAGGTTTGATATTTCTGCCTTTTCTATTTAGAATGATGATCCCGTTATTTGTGTTGCCTTTTCTTCTCCATTTTTTTCTGTCCAATAATTACTTACTTTTTGTTCCTCTTGCTCATGTTAACTTATAGTTCCTATTTTTCTTACCAATATAGGATTTCCTGTACTCGTAAATTTACCTAAAATGAATAATGTTTACAAAACAATATACATCTAGTTACACTAAAATACAATCACTTTATCCAAAAATCAAAATAAAATCATAAAATTATATATGATTTATGAATTGTACTAATGTTTCCATGTTAGAATAACTAAAGACATATATGCTGTTTTGAAGGTTTTATATAAATAACTTAACATTAAAAATAAAATGAAAAATGAAAAAAATGCTTATTTTGACATATTGCTTAGGTTTATTAATTAGTGAGTGATAATATAGAAAGTATAACTATTTTGATCACTATTTTCCTTGCAAGGATAGTATTGACTTAAAAAAACACAGGCAACTGGATCAATCCCATCCATCAGATGTATCATATATGTAGATATAGTCATTCATATGAATCAAAATTATTCATCAGTGTGAAAGAAGTAAAACAGATCCTACGGTGATGGCTACATCTCTTGTTTGTAGAACAAACCCTGCGATGCACGTGTACCCATGCACGTGCTCTTTAGGTATAGTCCAACAACATACGACAAAAAATACCTAAGATACATTAGACATTCATGAAGAGTTCACTCGACAGTAAAATCGAACTTTTCTTTATGGCGAAAGTGATTTTATTACTACGATAAAGTTAGCTGAAATCAAACTATTCAGATCATATAATTCTTAGATTGATTTCGCCTACCTATATATTTATATTATCTCTCCATTAACATTTTTCTTGTAATGAATATTTGTTTTTGGATTTGAGAAAATATTGGTAATTATTGAAAACGGTAGATAAATATATAATTTTTCTTGCTTTTTTTTTCTTACAATAATTTTGTTTTTTTTTGCTTTTTCTATGATAATTTTTCTCCTTTTTTCCACCTCTTTTTCTTTAAGAAAGTGAGTCAAGTGACAAAGCGTATTTTTCTTTTGGAAAAAAGTATATACATATATATATATATATTTGTAATTTAACACATTAATTAAAGTACATTTTTATTTCTTCCGAAAAACATAAGAGTATATTGGTTACACATCTTTGCAAAATTCTTTTACATCATGCTATATGTAAATCATTGTCTTCTGGAATATCATAAATCTGAACTTCTAGTTTACATTAATCATCATTACATATTGAATTATTGACAGTCAAGCCAATTCCTAAGCTGTATTTTATCTTATTCTTCTTTTTGTTAAATTATCAACTCTAGATCTCTAACTTAAGATATAATCTCTTTATACATGAACACAGGTTTTCATGAAATTTTTTTATTAAACATGTGATAATATGTAAACGAACATATACACTTATATAGTATACACCACTTAATGTATTGAGGCCCCCGTTAGGAGGTCAATATTGCAACTGATGCATGATTTTTTTTTCATTCATATCGATCATCTAACAAATAAAAATTAATTAACTAAATCTAAGTATTTTAGTCTTGCCCTAAGCTAAGACGTGAAAGTTTCATCGTTTAACTAGAAAGGAATAAAGGTGAGACATAGAACTGACAAAAGGCAGGTAAGGTTTTGGAAGTCGACTGCTTGTGGGCTGACTTAATTAACAATTCTTTTTGAGTATAATTAAACTTTAATCATAATTAATCATAATGTAATGATGTTTTTAAGAGTGTCCTTTTTGTGTTAAAACTGGTAAACTTTTTTATTATTAAAGTTTTGGATTTTTCTTCTTGAACTCTGGTGGCACCAGAATATTCTCCCACAAATTTCAAGACCTTATAATGTATAGTATTGTTCCCATATATAAAAAGATGCCAAGACAGATAAGTAATCAATATATATATTTTGGCTCGAAAAAATGATGGAGATTAAATTAAACTTGTGTGTGTGCATTTATAGTTTATAAAAAAACCAAAAATGACCGAGGATTGAGAGTACTCACGGTTTTATGATTCTATCTCCTAAGAAGTTAAATGAAAATAAACAGAAATAGATAATATTGCAAAGCAAGACAAGATGTGGATCTAGAGGGTACATTACAGATATACCACATGCTCTTGGTTCATAATAAAGTAGAAGAATATATACTTTTTTGCAGATGCATTATTAGGTTAAAACGCAGAGATATCCCTATTTAACTAACATATATAATCATATATATATATATATATATATATATATATACAATTTACCAACCTTGCAATACAGAAATTAATGCGTATGTATACGTATCATATATACATAAATACATACGGCTAACTAGTATTTCAAAAAATAGCGTTTTTAGAATCTCTAGTTCGATTTTTGAATGGAAAGAGAGTGTCCACTTCTCGAAATGGCTCCAAAATACGCTAGAACTTCCTCAAACTAAAAAGAGACTATATCATACGGCTAGTTATAGCTATAGCTAGCGGTCATTAAATTTCAGGCTAGTGCGAATTTGTTTTAGGTTTGACTCATAGTCTAGAATTAGGGTTCAAAGTATGAGTATATATAGACGAGTATAAAGTAAGTATAAATGGACAATGTTGCGATCAATAAACGACATTTCAAAGAAGACAAATAATAGATTCATGGCATTAAAATTTGGCGATATATATCATATAAATAAGATACGATTAGAGTTAAAAGTATACATATGTCATTTAGTGAATGATAATGGCGTTCTTGTTTTTACTCATATAGTGACCAATCCAATACATAAGGTCAATCACTATAGACAATAATTACAAGACAAAAAACCATTTTGTTTCTTGACTTTTCTGTTACCAATATATATCCTAAAGTAATCAATAAAACTGAATATTGCTTGCTAAAAATTTAATATAGGAAGACCACCGATCAAGGGTGATGATATGAACGTAACTACATGTGGTTATATACATTAAATGAATTAGCTGGTCTTATTTTGTATGATTTTCAAGGAATTTTTCGATTATATAGCTCACATGATTTTTGAACAAGAATTCGAGATGAATTAACGTTATATATATATATATATAGATATATATATATATATATATAGATTACTTGAAATATGTTAATTGTTGCTATACATAGCAGCTTGGAAATCAGAGACCAAAGAGTACACCGCAATTCAGCTAATAAGCGACAGTTTGAATGGGTGAACGCTTATGTTCATTTATGTTTTTAGCCAAAACACTACAACAAGAAGTAGAACTAGAAAATAAATCTCAAAGTCACATGTTTTTTTTGGGTTTTGTGCGAGTTGAGTAACCTGCTCCTTTGGTTCCTGAATAAGGGAGTATAACACGATCACTAACAGCTATAAATACGATAGTCGTATTTTCTTATGTTAGAAAAAAAAAAAACTGTATATATATATATATATATTTTTTTTTTTTAGCAAGTAGAGGGTCTATATATATATATATTTTTTTAGAGGGTCTATATAAGCTGTTAACTTTTCCATGCAACTTCGTGTGAAAAATGAAATGGGACCTTAATTAAGATTCTCTTTCATGGGTTATAAAAGTAACTAAAAGATAAAGTCACACTCTCCAACCTTTTCCACAAAGTTGATAGAGACTCGGTCTATCCATTAATTAGTTAGTGCTAATAGAGAAATAGATTAGTATTATGATATTATCTCTAAAAATATAAGTAGTTGTTAACTGTCACACACATAATCAAATATTTCATTTTGCCATTATATATACTGAGAAGTCAGAATAATTTAATATTGTATTAAAAAATCTCCATTGTTTAGATTTCTTAGACTATCCTCATTGGTAGTCCTTAGATGTTTCTTAGGAAATTTCTTAGGTATAGATATTAATTATTAATGAAAAATAAGTTAAGGATTGTAAGAAACGTTTCTAATTTTAGAACCAAAGAAACGTTTTTTAGTGGACAGGTGGCACGATATGAATGGTGAAATGAGATTAATGGGGTAAATTTTTTTTGGCATTTCTCTTTCATTTTCGTGTGTTCTCTCTTCATATTGTGTGTTATGTTTTTATTTTTTAATGTTTTGTGTTTTAATTTTAAATGTTGTATGTTATTTTATGTTTTTATTATTAAAATATGTTTCTATGATATATAAAATAATTTTGAATATTTTAATTTATTAATTATTGTTTTACTATATTTATTACTAAGAAACATTTTAACTTGGTTCTACCAATAATCAACAAAAATTTTCCTTTTTTCTTAACAAAGTTTCTTCTTCCTTTTTATTATTAAAAATTGTCTTAAGAAACAACTAAAAAACACACTAATGAGGATAGTTTTAGTTAAATATACTGCTCACGCCTCACAGTCGAAATAATAATAATGACTAAGTTATTTTCTTATTTTCCCTTAATGTCAATTTGAATCATTGAGTGAATAATAAAAGAAGACATTGACGTTAATAATACTACACATATATGGATGGAACAACAACAGATAGAAAAGACAAGTTATATAATATCGGACCTTATCAAATATGGTCAAACTTTGGCCCACTTTGATCCATAGTTGTATTTTCTTTTCTGGCATCCAACTTGATCCCTTAATTCATGGCTCGTAAAAGCATATATTAAAACATATACTGTGAATGCTAATTATATGAAGCTTTGTGCCAAAGTGTTTCCCAAATGGCCAAATGTTTGAAAAATTGTAAATGTCATGCTTGCAATCACTAATCTTTCCCAAGAAAAAGATCATATAATAAGCTTTCATCGTAGGAGGAAATTCTTTTTTTTTTTTCATGCCAATCGTAGGAACATTTCTTTTTTTTTTTCCTCTTACATGAATATCTTTATCTTTTTAGTTAAACAAAGACTAGGAGTGGACCAAAAAAAACCGCAACTACATAAATCAAAATCACTTAAATAATTAGGTATTATTACTGAATACAACAATTTTGACTTAAAATTTAGAAAATACCACAATGTCAGAAAAGTGTGATAACTACCACTTTCCGTACGGACAATATGACAGAAGTGCTCTCAAGATAGAAGCAGGAAATCTGCATTGCCGACAACAGACTTGTATAGGTAGGGAACAAATTCATGAGTAGGCAATGATGGAGGTATGTAATTTTATTGAACAACATGAGATTTCACTAAATGGATCGTAATCTCATACAATAACATGTAATTGAGTAAGCAATGATTGAGTCGTAATCTCATACAGTAACATGTAATTATAGTGAATGACATGAAATTTTAATAAAAGGGTTGTAATCTCATACAATATCATGTAATTTTAGTAAACAATCTGAGATTTTAATAAATGGGCTAAAATGTATACCGAAGTCGAGGAAGATGGTTAACAATCGAGTGGTAGGGCAGCAACCACGAGAACAATTACAGTCTTTTTAATTGTAAAACATGTTATTTTAGGAAAATACGTTCATCATTATATTTCAAGTTGCGTTGCTTAAGATTTGACAGAATTGTAGAAAGAAATATTATGTTGCATTGGGTGAAGTTTGTTATAAAAAATAACAGTTGGTGAATTGTAAAATAGATGTGTTTTGGCAAAACACATGCTGTAAATGACAGTTGTATGTTAGTTGACATGCGAAACAATAATCATTAGTTACATGGTTTTTTACCATACAACATGTTGTTTTCTAATAAACATATACATGGTAATACCTACCTACTATATGTCCCCTATATGATGTTAGCCTACCTAAGGCCAACAATGTAATTATAAACACCCCTTGGGGACAGCTACTGTACCAAGTGTGGTATTTTCTTAATTATGTTCTGTTTTTATGCTATCTACTACATATTCTCTAAATAATTATAGTTTTAATTTTATTTATACTTATTATCAAACTCGATATACATCTTTTTAATAATAATTGTAACAATATGAAGATATTGTGATGACTGGTTTTATAAGATGCATAGAATTGAAAAGTTTATCATTAAGGGAGAGATTGAAGCTGATTTAAAAAGGAGCATGGATTATAAAACTCAATCACCAAGGGAGAGATTGAAGATGTTGTGTTGATTGAAGTTTTATAAGGTTTAGAACATGTCATAGATTCTCTACTAAAACTAGACAAAACTGACACAAAGGCTGATGCATTACTGATATAGATGTTGGAAGAGTTGACACAGAAGATGAAGTATTATTTGACAAAGAGGATGAAGTATTACTTAATAAAAATGCTGGTAGAGCAGAACTTAAGTAGCACTTGGTGATCGTGGACACAGTGATTAACACAAAGTAGAGAAGATAAGATGTTGAATTAAGAACCCTGCAGTTAGATATATCAGAGGATGAATCAAACATTTGAAGTAGTTCTTGTACTAGTCTGATGTTAATACATGAAGTAGTACAAGAAGCTGAATTGAAGAGTTTGAGTACAGAAGCTTAAGGCCGACTTGGGCAAGCCAAGTGGCGGTTGTTGAGCTGGATGAACCTCTTGAATGGAAGATTCAAGATGAGATCATGGAGAGAAACTTTCTTATTTGTTGTATAATAGGAAATTCCTATTTGTTGTATAATAGGAAAATTTTCAACTCTAGGGGTTGTGCAATTGTTAATCTTCCAATTCATATCTGTTGTATAGTAGGAATTTTTCTGTTTGTTGTATAATAGGAAAATTGTCAACTCTAGGGGTTGTGCAATTGATATAAATACAAAGAGGACGCTTCATGAAGACTTGCGCGCTTCAAGATAGTTTCGAGAGATGCACACAAGATATGGGGATCAAGATAGAGAGATCTTTTGATGGTTTATTCATCTAGAAAAGAATGATAGGCATATTAATGCTTGTATCATATGCAATTGTAATTGCTACCTTGTTCTAGTGAATGAATTCTGGACTAGGTCCCGGGGATGTAGGTTATCCGAACCCCGTTAACAAAGTTTTGTGTCTTTTCACTTTTTGCTTATTCATACTCCAAGTCCATCATACACTTAATTAGACTTAGCCACAAATATGCGTTTTCACAATAAATAACACATAATTTGATTTATATGTTAAAAGTTAGTTTTAAACTAAAAAGAACACCAAACAACCAATGGTTTCATATAACAATTGAAAAACCAAAAACATTGAATCAAAACCAAACCGTAAACCGTATTGGTCTTGTCCATCCCTAGTCCAAATTAAACGTTCTAAATTGCACCATCACTAAAGAAGAACATCCAAATGAACATCCAAATGAACATCCAAATGAACACTTGTTATGTCGGGTGAGGTGATTCCTGTGGAACTAACTTACGAGAAACTTCTTAAGGTCTGTTTGCTTTGCAAAAGAATGACACATGATAGATCCATATGTCCTTTCTAAGTTAACGAACCCGCATGAGCCGTGGAGCAAACTCCAAAAAGGAAAGGATGGCAAACAGAAAGATCTGCAGCTTTCAAGGCTTAAGTCAAAGGAAAAGGAAAAGCAGTGGAGATCTTTGACAAAGAAGGAATGGTCGAACGATCTCACAGTAAAGATCAGGTTGTAAGTCCCTCGGTTTCTCTCCTAGTTCCTCCTCTGAAGGGTTTAATTATCAAGGATAGACTACAATGGTCAAATAAAGAGAGCAGAGGAAGCAGAGATGGACAAGGGAGAAATCTGCAGATCCTGCAGGAATGGAGGCCAAAGGAAAGGGTAGCGGATAGTTCAACTAAGGGTAACGGGGCTGGAGAATCTGAAGACCTGGGGATCTCCCTTTCAAAATGACGAAGACAATCAGGCAGTGGGGAAAGACAAGCTAAGAAGGCTAAATTAGGATTAGCGGAGAAAGATAATCTCACCCCCTCGGTTTTTCAACGTCTTGGAAGTAGTAGTGAAAAGTCAAATAGTGGTGGAAGAAAGAGAAGCAAGTCGTGTGAAGGAGGATCACGAAAAAGCGATAAGAATAAGTCTAACTCAGTTTTTGAGAGACTAGGATCAAACTCCTCCCTGTCTTGTTCTAAATCTCAAGATAATTCTCAAGACAAGTCTATTCCAACAGATCATTCTGCGCATGTTGGAACTCAAAGAATTCAAGGATCGAATCATTTTGCTTCATCTAAAACAGCTCACCACAGGAACTCTTCAGATCATTTATCTAATGGTGCTGTAGCACAATCTTGAAAGAAGGGTTGATGGTTAATTCCAACCCTTCAAAATCATCATGAGAATATTGAGTTGGAACTGTCAGGGGGTGGGGAATACCTCTACAGTTTGACATTTGCGGGAGATACGTGGTCAATATCTACCTGAAATAATATTTCTCTGTGAGACCAAGAATAAAATAAATTATTTGGAGAATGTGGTCGGACATTTAGGCTACTTTGATTTGCACACAACAGAATCGGTAGGGAAGAGCGGTGATCTAGCAATCATGTGGAGAAATTCAGTGGGGATAAAGGTACTGCACTCTGATAAAAGGATCATTGATGTGCAAGTGAAATGGCAGGATAAGGTTTTCTATCTATCATGTATCTATGGTGATCCAGTTAGAGGGGCAAGAGGAGGAGTTTGGGAAAGGTTAATAAGGATTGGACTCTCTCAGAGTGGACCATGGATGCTGACAGGTGATTTCAACGAGTTGGTGGACGCATCAGAGAAGATAGTTGGCCCAAAAAGAGAAATGGCAACATGCTTGGAGTTTCGACAAATGCTTTAGGCTTGCGGTCTTTGGGAGATCAGGCACAAAGGATATCAGTTCATATGGTATGGGAATAGAAATGAAGAGCTGGTCCAGTGTAGATTGGACAAGACAGTAGCAAATCAAGAATGGTCTGAGTTATTCCCACAAGGACAAGCCACCTATCTCAAAAAAGTAAGTTCAGATCATAGTCCTCTTCTGAACTCTCTGATGGGTGAAAACTGGAGAAACTAGTTTGGTTTTAAATATGACCAGAGATGGGTACAAAGAAAAGGTTTTGTGGCTCATATCAATCAAGTATGGAACTCAGAAGAAGTGAGACAAGCGGACTCTTTAGTCGTAAAATCTCCCTGTGCAGAAAAGAAATCTCAAACTGGAAGCGACAAAGTAAACCAAACTCTACGATCATGATCCAATCCTAGCACCATCATATTGATTTGGCTACCCAACAAAGTCCTCATAATCCAATAGAAGTACGACGTCTCAAACAAGACCTCAACGCAGAATATCTTCAGGAGGAAATTTTCTGGCAACAAAGGAGTCGTTCGAGCTGGTTGAACAATGGGGACAGAAATACCAAGTATTTTCATGCAGCGATCAAGAATAGAAGAGCACAAAACAGAATCCAAACTTTGGAAGATGATGATGGCAAGCAATGGTCTGCGGATAAAGACCTTGGTAGAGTGGCTGAGCAGTTTTTCTGGAAGTTGTATACTTCTGAGGATGTTGGATATAAACTGCAGATGATGTCAGAGATAATTCCTCCTATTTCAAGGGAGATGAATGAGCATCTGTTGTGAGAAGTAACCGTGGAGGAGGTTAAAAGTGCTGCCTTCGACATCAACCCTAATAAATGCCCATGACCCGATGGTATGAAAGATTTCTTCTAAAGAGCTAGTTGCCTGACATAATTTCAGAAACGCAAGCGGCTTTTATCAAGGGCAGGCTCATCACCGACAATATCCTTATAGCCCATGAGCTCCTTCATGCGCTTAGCTCATCCAATAAATGAGCGGAGGAATTTATAGCCATCAAAACTGATTTATCAAAGGCTTTTGACAGAGTAGAATGGAAGTTTCTGGATGGTGCTATGCTCTCTTTGGGTTTCTCTGAAGTATGGAGAGGTCTGATAATGGAATGTGTGAGCAGTGTCCAATATCAGATTCTCATTAATGGATCCCCCTATGGAGATATTCGACCAACAAGAAGACTCAGGCAAGGAGACATGATCTTTCCATACTTATTCCTTATATGCACTGAAATGCTAGTGAAGATGTTCTAGCAAGCAGAGAGAGAGGGGAAGATAACTGTTTTTCAAGTTGCAAGAGGTGCTCCCCCTATCACTAATCTCTTATTTGATGATGATAGCATGTTTTGTTACAAGAGAACGGAATAAGAGATTGAACAAGTTGTAAGTATCATTGAGGAATACAGTCTTGCATCGGGTGAGAGGGTCAATTATGAGAAATCAAGTGTGTACTTTGGAAAGCTTATCCCTGAGGAAGAACACGAGAGCATCAAACAAAAATTGGGGATAAACCAAGAAGGAGGGGAAGGTATTTATCTTGGATTGCCAGAATCCTTTAGGGGTTCCAAAGTTAATACACTAAGATATATCAAGGAACGCCTGAACCTAAAAGTCAATGGGTGGCAATCTTAATTCTTGTCACCCGGAGGAAAGGAGGTTTTACTAAAGGCGGTAGCCATGGCGCTACCAACTCATTTGATGTCCTGATTCAAGCTTTCCGCAACAACATGTAAGCAGTTGGCCATGGTAATGTCTGATTGCTAGTGGCAAAACAAAAATGATTCTAGAGGAATGCATTAGAGCGCATGGGAGAAACTGAGTAAACCAAAAGCAGAAGGTGGTCTAGGGTTCAAAGATATTGAGGATTTTAATCTGGTGCTATTGGGGAAGCAGCTCTGGAGAATGATCACGCATAAAGACTCGCTGCTAGCAACAGTTTATAAAAGCCGCTATTATAAGAACTCAGATCCTCTGAATGCACCTCTTGGTTTCCGACCCTCCTTTGCCTGGCGAAGTATCCATGCTTCACAAAAGCTGATTAAGCAAGGAGCAAGGGCATTAATCGGGAATGGAGCAAGTGTAAACATTTGACAACACCAGTGGGTCGAAGCAAAACTGAGTAGGGGAATAAATATAATGAAAGTGATTCCCCCGCAAGTCCAGCATCTAGCCTCAACAGTGAATTCAGTGCAGGATCTGCTGCTCCCTAATGGTAAGGATTGGAATGGACCTTTATTAGATTTGCTGTTTGAGGATAAGGACAGGAGGGTAATAGCAGAACTAAGACCGGGTGGAGCAACCACTAAAGATGTATATGCGTGAGATTATTCCAGATCAGGGCAATATAGTGTCAAGTCTGGATATTGGGTGGTAACTCAGGTGATAAAGGGGAGGAATCAACCTCAATATGTGAACCAACCCAGCTTGTATGCACTATATCAACAGATTTGGAAGCTAGATGCACCGCCAAAAATTCATCATTTCATCTGGAAATGTATTAGTAACAATCTATCTGTTGCAGAGAATCTCTTCCATCGTCACATCTCTAGAGAAGCACATTGTATCTGATGCCCCAATGATAGATAATTGATAAATCACCTCATGTTTACTTGCTCTTTATCCAGGCTGGTCTGGGCAATCTCTCAAATTCCAGCTCCTCCTGAAGGGGAGTGGACAAATTCGATATATGCCAATCTGCATTGGGTTTTTAACTTCCACAAGGAGCATCCCTCTCGAGAGGATTTCTCCTCTATTTCCCTTTGGATCCTTTGGCGACTATGGAAAAACCACAACGATCTTGTTTTTAAGGGAAGAGAGCATGATGCAAAAAGTTTAGTCAACAAGGCTAAGGAGGATGCAGAAGAATGGAGACAAAAATTGGAGATAAGAGGACCAAAAGTCTCTAACCCCTCAATGCAGATAATTTGAAATAGATGGAACAAGCCACCACAAGGTTGGGTCAAATACAATTCTGATGGTGCCTGGCCGCAATAGGGTATCTCAGGTGGCTTAGGATGGGTTCTTAGAGATGATAGAGAACAAACATTATGGGTGGGAGCAAGAGCCGTACCAAAGACAAGAACTGTAGTGGAGATTGAAGCCGAAGCACTTAGATGGGCGGTGATAAATTTGGTACGCCTCCAATATCCCCGGGTCATTTTTGGAGTCGGATTCTCAAACTCTAGTCAATTTTATGAATGGTGAAGAAATCAGGCCTAGTATAGCTCCAATTGTGCAAGATATCCAGCATCATCTTCACTATTGCGTTGAAAGTAAGGTGTTTTATTAAGAGATCAGGTAATGGTGTAGCCGATATGATAGCTTAGGAATCACTTTCTTTTCAGAATTTTGATCTTAAGTTGTATGCTATGGTGCAGAACTGGTTAAAATTCTCGGTGGATTCATATATTGTATAATTAACATTGGTGAATGGGAAAAGTTGATGTTGAACAAAAAAAAAAAAAATTGAACACTTTAAAATGGAAGCCTCATCATTAGTCTCGAAATATTGTTTTCAGAATACCCAAATGAAATACCCAGAGGAACTAGAAGAACAACTCTTTTCACTAGAAAGAAAGACACAATGAACAAAATCTTCAATGCATTCGTAAAAAAAAAAAAAGAAAAAAAAGTGTTTTTAGGGTGTAAGATAATGGGCTTTATGGCCCAATTATAGTTGATCGGAAACGTTGTCGTATTTATCGAATCTCGATTGTTTCCGTTTCTTCTTTTCTTCTTCGTCGCGCAGCGCCGTGGTCTTTACTCTCTTTCTCAAATTCCTCAAAATCAAAGCTACTTCGATCTTCCTTAGTTCGTTTCTACGGGTAAGTTTTGTTTGATCTCACAATTAAGAGAATAAAACCTAGCAAATATCATCCTATTGTGATTCCTTTTGCTTAGATTAGTCTATGAATATATTTTGATTAGGAATCGAACTTAACCGATTTAGGAATGACATTTTGATGTGTTGGCGTAGAAACCCTAATTTGGGTTCAGTTGCTCAATTTGCAATTTTTCAGAAAGCTTTGATTTTTTTTGGTTCAGTTGCTCAATTCCTCTGCAATGGATTCAAAATCACTGGCTAAATCCAAAAGAGCTCATACTCAACACCATAACAAGAAATCGCATTCGGTTCATAAGCCGAAAGGTCCTGTAGTTTCAGAGAAGAATCCTGAGAAGCTTCAAGGAAACCAAACCAAGACTCCGGTTCAATCTCGACGAGTCTCTGCACTCCCTTCGAATTGGGATCGGTATGATGATGGTGATGATGATGAACTCGATGCAGCTGCGGATTCGTCGATAAGCCAAACTACGACGGATGTTACACTACCAAAAAGCAAAGGAGCTGACTATTTGCATTTGTTATCTGAAGCTCAAGCTGAGTCTCCATCTAAGATTGATGTTAGTTCAGATTGTTTATCATCGTTAGACGATCTTTTACACGGTATGGTATCGAAAAGGAACATGTTTGTTTGTCTTTGTTCCTGTTTGTTGTTGGGCACAAAGTATTCAAATTTATGAATTGTTGCAGATGAATTTAGTCGCGTTGTTGGATCTATGATCTCGGCTAGAGGGGAAGGTATACTTTCATGGATGGAAGATGATAACTTTGTTGTGGAAGAAGACGGATCAGCTTCATATCAGGAGGTAATGATACTCTTGTTTTCTCGTTTTAGCACTGTCGTTAACTTGCTAATAGTCTCACTCTTGCTTCGACTTTTCTTAAGTGAAGCCTGGATTCCTCTCCTTGAATTTGTATGCTCTGGCTGAAACACTTGAGAAAGTGGACTTGCACGAGAGACTCTACATTGAACCTGATCTTTTGCCGCTGCCCGAGCTGGTACTTACTGGATCTAGATAACTTATATAATCAACGCTAGGCTCTATGTTTGACATTATGGGTTGTGCAGTGTACATCCCAATCAAAAGTGAGCTGTGATGAAGAAGACACAGAAGCTGTGTTAACGAGGCTAAATAAGCCGGCTCAACAAGAATCCAGTGGAAAGGTGAAGGTCGCCGCACAAGGAGTATCATCAGTCTTGGAAGCCGAGTCTCAGGATCAAGTTAAGGACATACCAATACTCGCAGACGAGTCAGTGAAATCTTCAGCTATTGAAGATGATCTAGATTTTCTCCTCAACTCCGTCAGTGAAACACATGCTCAGCCTAGCCCGGTGGCCAATGCCTCAAGTACATCCAATCAGAATCCTAGTGTCCAAAAATCTTCAGCTTTTGAAACAGAGCTAGATTCTCTTCTCAACTTTCATAGTAGCGCAGAACCATACAACAATCCGGCTAACTCATCTGATCAAAAGCTTCACACATCGGGGTTTGATGATGTGCTTGATGATTTGCTCGAAAGTACTTCATCATCGATCAAACCACAGCAGAACCAGACCTCTTCTTCGCCCTCAGTTGGAAAATCCAAAGTTTTAGATGACTTTGATTCTTGGTTGGACACGATTTGATATATTTGTTAACTTGCACCTTTTTGTATAAAATAGGTGAATGAGAATATTACTTTGTCATCTATAAAAATGAATCAAATCTCAAACGAATGTAGAATTGTTGATGAACATATCGGGAGAAAGAGCAAAAGGGCCACTTGGACAAAGCGGAGTGACTTCTTTTTTCCCTCTACGTGTTAGGGATAGGCTCCAAGTTCATTGCTTGGAGATTAAGTAAGAGATCGCTGGAGTTTAGGTAAACCTTGTTGGCCGATTTTGCTATGGTCTGAGCAATCTCTCTTGCAGCTTCAATCTTCCTCAAAGTGATGAAAGCTTCGTTGTTCGCAATAGCTTGACCTATGAGTTGAGCACTCTTAGCTTCTCCCTGTGAATCACAACATCGGTATGTCACAACTTATTAAAGAGAGTCATATAATGCTGCCAAAGAAATTCAGAAAAATTACCTGGGCGCGGATAACAGCACTTTTCTTGTCTTGCTCAGCCTTTTCGACAATGAACTTAGCCCGTTCTGCTTCCTGAGCTGCAACTTGTTTTTTCTCGATTGCATCAGTGAACTCTTTGCCAAATCTGAGGTTTGTGATGGAGACATCATCTAGAGCAATGTTGAATTTAGATGCTCGCTCTGTCACAATATTGCGTATCTCCCTGCTCACAGCCTGTAAGAATAGCACAAACATTATAGGATTTTGACAAACAAAGCACAAAAATGTCGCAGTTAGAACATCAGAGTGAGAATACTGGGATACTAACTTCTCTCTGTGTAATGAGCTGGCTGGCATTGTACTGAGCCACTACTGCTTTCAGTGTTTCATTGATGATGGAAGGGAGAACTCGCTCTCCGTAATTCACACCGAGTGTTCTGTAAATCTCGGGCAAGCGGTTTCCCATAGGACGTGTAAGAACCCTAAGCCCAATTGAAACCTGTACAACACCAAACATAGCATCAGAAACAAAAACAGCTATATAGACAAGAAACACAGATCAGGCATATAAGTTCAAATAACAGAAACACAGACCAACATCAAAATAGGTACTAAGGCCACTATTACAAACACACACATACCGTTTGAAGATCATTACTTCCAGTTTGGCTATCCGCAAGGTAAGGACGTGCACGAACATCATAGATAATTGGTCTTTCAAACCATGGTATCATAAAATGTGTGCCCTCTGGATAAACCTGAAAACAACCACAACAAAAAATAAAAAACTTAACCTGCTTTTTAGCATTGAGAGATGTAAGTAGAGTACATAATTCCATAAACAATACTGACCTTATCTTTGATACCGGTTAACCGGTTAAACACGATGGCACGGTGACCTCCTTCGACATTGTACATGCTATTAGCAATGCAATAGAGTCCAAGCCCACCAATCACACCGACCTTAAGCAAGGCAGAGAGTGCAGGGGATCCAGGAACGTTTGGAACTTGTTTGACATTCATTTTCCTACACGAAATAATGAAAAGATTACTTTAAAATCTAATCAGATTTACTGATTGATTAGTAAAATGCTTCTGAAATTGAATGTAACATCATCAGATAAACCAAAATCTTCAAGAACTATTAGAAGATAATTAAATTCTTATATAAGACCTAATAGAGTAAACATATCAGTAACATTAGTAAGAAACTCTAATTCACCAGAATACATGGCAGTATGTCACCGTTAGCTAATGAATGTTACATACTGCCAACTTCATTAGCATTGAGATTAAGTAAGGGTTCATAAGATATTGACCTATGTGCTTTTTGATTGGAACCAACTTAAGTAAAAGGACTAATGAAGAAAGACATGGAAAATGACGATACCGGTCGTCGGAGGAGACACAGAGAGAAAGAGACGCACCTAAATTGAGCTCTTGATCGCCGGCGAAGTCACGGTTTAAGCAACGATCGGAGAGATTGAAGTAGGGGTTTTTAATGTATTAACAACAACTAGAAGGCGGTTAATGTATTTTACACAAGGCTTATTGGGCCCATAAAGCCCGTTAATAAATAATTTGCTTGAGTAACACGTAAAAATAGATGTTGACACGGTCAAGATGTGTCAAACAGCACTTTTTGATTCAGATAAATTTTTTAAAAATGTTAAACGGTTTTGTCTTTCTATATTCCAGACAAATTTTACAGCTAGATATTAAATTTATCTAACAATTCTGAATTTCTGATTGACAAAATTGATAGTTATGCAGAGAACCAAACATTAATTGTAAGAAATTAATAAAAATACAGAACTCTTGATTACAACACAACTGTATATAACTCTTAATTCAATTTCCAAATCATGCATTATATATATATTCATATTTTAACAGATAAATAAATTTCTTATTACAAACCGCACAAAACAAATCAACATATATAGAAACAAACTCAAAAGAGAAATTTCAAAGACAAGACAACAAGTCCAAGACCAAAACCTAATCCAGACTTCATCTCACCGGAGCCAGACTTCTCCGTCGGAGCAGCTGCTTTCTTAGAGGAGTCTGAGTCATCGGAAACATCAGGGGATTTTGATTTCTTCGGAGCAGGCGCCACTGGTGAGGCCTTACGTTCTCCGAACATCTCTTCCGGCAACAGTACCATGTCCACCACGTAAACTGCTAGAGGACGTTCTTGTCTTAATGAAGTACTCAGACGTGTCTCAACGATGCCGGTAGATACATTGACTTGATTCCCTTGACCGGTGAAGTTAAGCCCGTAAACCCCGCCTACATCTCGACCTGAAGCTTGAGTCCTGACCGGGTTGCTTACAGAGAGAAGATCTTCCAATGTGTAGAATTTGGGACTAACATGGTAAAGAATGAGTTTGACTTGGTCGTCCGGGCTTAACTTGTTCAGTGTTCCGGGTTTAAGGTTTTGGAAAGCGTTGTCTGTTGGTGCTAACACGGTCATGCCTTCAGATGAACTGTTGAGTTGGATGTTGATTTGGCTTCCGATTTGAGTTGTGTTTAGAAGACGGATAAATGTAACAAACTGACCGCCTTTTTCGAGTATCGCTGTGATGTTGATGGGACCGGCAGGGCCGGGGGCGGGAGCGGCGGGTTGAGCACTTATCTCTGTGGAGAGGAAGACCGCGGTGAGGATAAGTAGGAGGAGAGGAGCTAGAGTTAGATGAATGGTGGCCATTGCGTTTTGCAGTTTGTGTGTGTAGTTAGTTTAGTAGGAAAGTGAGGTTGGGAGTTAAATGGTTTATATGGATGAGAGAAATGTTTAGTGATGAGTTCTGGCTTAGTTGGAATGAGATGGGATTGGTTAATACGTCATTTTGACAAAATACTTGCCGACAAAATTAAATTTTATATACAAAATTTTTATATCATACGTTTTTGTGTGATCCTAATTTGCGAAAAGATATATAGGAGAAAATTAGTTGCATAACATTATAATGAGGTATAAGATTAAACAATATACAATTCCCCCAAGAAAAGTATATGATTTACATCAGAATTGCAAAGCACGAATAGTGATAAGATTGGAATCTTGCCTTTACTATGAATGTAAATGTATACTTACTTAGAGTAACAACCGACACTAACACATACCTCTTAGTCACAAAACTCCCAACTAATTAATGGGGGGTTGGTACTTAGTAGTCTAATAAACAATGAAATTGATGACTTGATTATTTATTATACACATAAATATAAATATAAATGGATCAATAATGAAAACACTTTTGATACTTTGCAAGAGGTGTTTTCTTTGATAAGAAAAAGGTTAGTATATATAGTTGATTAAGAAAAGATTAGTATTTATGATTATATGTAGAATTCGAATGTAAGTGGGAATTACAAGTTAAAGCATCCGTTTTAATATAGAGATAACTAAATTCGTCGACCGTAAGATGTGGACATTATGGTGAAAAAAAAAAATATAGATGTATTTATATCCATATGCTAATGCTATACGTATATTGTACACTCGTAGATGTAGTATGTAGACATGTTTATTTCATTGTATGTTGTAAAAGGAAAAAAAAAATCAATGGACAAATAAAAGTCCAAGGATGGCTAAGTGACAGCCTGGGATGAACAAGTTGGCATATGATGGTCATTACTAATTTTATATTAATACCTTTCTATGTTTTGTGATCATTACCAATTTTGTTTTGTTGCTTTTGATCGATGATTACCAACCGTTACGAATATTAGTATCCCTCTGAACACTTTGTTTTGGTAAATAGTTGGTTTGATAAAATGGTTTATTAAACCGGTTCGAAACATTTTTTAGGCAGTCAGGAAAATTGGATAGACCGATGATTCAAACCAAACAATTAGAGATATAAAAACTGTCTAAAGACTAGTACTTGTTTATATCAACTTATCATTAATGATTCTTGGTGTAGATAGAGCCATTTACATGTGGAGCATATATCTCGTGTTGCTCTCAAAATCCCTTTTCAAAATGCCTGATGCTTTTGTCTCGGCCAAACGGCACGTAGTTGAGGAGCACAAGAAAACTGAATTGAGTTAACATAAAGCATCCACTAGACTTATTAGGCCAGCTTGTATATATATACATGATCCATTACATATTATACCTCACACCTAACCTTATTGAATAACTGTTCTGCTCTTCATGTGATATGACTTCAATAGTTAGGCCATAAATGGGTTTGACTGTGTGTTAGGTGTGAACAGCAAAACAGTATCATGTATAACTGTTCTGCTGTTCTTAGATAATGTTTACATTATAGTTTTAATATAACGTACGCGGTACATCCACAACTAAGATCATGTTCAAGTTAAATACTAGCCATGGGCGTTCTGATTTTCGGTTCAGATCAGATCGGATTTTTTGGATTGGGATGTATAGAATTCATTTAGAATCCGACTGTTTTTCGGATCAGATCGGTTCGGATTCGTTTGGATCCGGATCGGTTTTCATTTTTTTAAACCGAAATTACACCCAATCCCTTATATATATCATTGGGAAAGTAAAACCAAAAAATTGGAATAGCTCAGATGGTTAGCGTGTGTATCCGTTATCTATAGCATTTGAGGTTCGAATCATCCTTCCATCCATTTTATATTAAATTTTTAAAGGAGATCCGTTTATAGTTAATGGGCTTGGGTTAGAAGCCCAAAAATAATACTAATGCTTAAAAATTAACTGGGAAATTGGTTTAGCGGATAACCGATCGGATTTTGGTTTGGATCGGTTTAAAACTAAAATCCAAATTACACTCAATATAAAAACCAATCGGTTTTAACAGAGAAACCAAAATCGATCCAAATCGATTTTTTTTTGATCGGTTTAGATTGGTTTGTTCGGTTTCGGATTATATGCCCAGGACTATTAAATACTTCAACAACAACGCTAATATTTTTCAAAAAAAAAGAAAAAGAAAAAACAACGTTAATATGAAATTGATTATAAAAAATTAAATGAATATACGTAAGAGTCTGGTTTTGATGTAACGTACAGCCACAATAAAATTCAGGAACTAATAAATCATCCTATGTGTGAAACAGTTTGCTGAGAGTCTATTTGGGTTCCAAACAGTGGCGGACCCAAGAAAAAAATTAAGGGGGTCAATTTTATAAAAAAAAATGTATTCGTGTTATAGGGGAAAATCAAACTCGGTTATTGGGGGTCAACCTAGAGGGTGGGACAAACCAATTTTGCTACTCATACTTACATGATTTACATACAAAAATAATTATTTTACTCTTTTAGGGGGGGTCAGAGTACCCTCTACCTCCTACATAGGTCCGCCATTAGTTCCAAACTTTGAGAAAAATTAGGGTTGACAGCCTTGCAATAACAATTTATGTTTTTTTCCCTTTTACCCGATCATATTTCAAGCAGGATCATCAATTTTCAATTTTAATAGTATTCAAAAATATAAATGTGAGTTCAGCCTCAAAGACGGAGTACAATAAATTAAATCTTCATAACCTTTTGTTTGGATACATACATGATAGGGTTAGAACTTCAAACAACAATATTCTTGCACCAAGCAATATAAACATAATATTTACCTCTTCAGCATCTTATCTAGAAGTAGTTGGTTTGAATTAGTCGTTTGTTTTGTTGTTTGATTCAGTCAGTTTGAATAAGTCTTGTGTTCCTGAGATGTAGGAGGCAAATCCAAGTTGTTTCAGTTTTTTTAGGATCCACTTTGTTGAGCGCTTTGGTCTATTTAAAGAGACAAAGTAGCATTCTCAAGTTTTAATAAGTACAATGAGTATTTTCAGTTCTTTTGAGAGATTTGGTCTGTGCTACATTTAATAAGTAGTATCAAAGCCATTCAGAAAATGGGTTTTAGATCAAATCAGAGAGTGAGAATGAGTGATAAGGAGGTTAGCATTCCAAAGTTTGATGGTAACTATGAGCATTCGGCAATGCTAATGGATAGAGTTGTCAAAATGGGCTGTCCACGTCTATTCTGATCCGTCCAATATTGACCATTTGGATGAAAGACACATAATTGATCATGTCCATTAACGACCATGCCTATTAAAGACCATGCTTTTATGGGCTGTCCATGGGTGTCTATTGGTCAGAATATAACAAATTATGTTAAATGAAAAAAAATGAACACATATTTCTAAACACAAAAATGTCTAACCACAAAAGTCTAACATATCCAAAGATAAATTTGACACAAATGTTTAAAGTCTAAACATAAATATCCAAAGACATTTGAACACAAATGTTAAAGGTACATAATCCAAAAGAATAAACACAAATGTCTAAACACAAAAGTCTAGAATGTTTCAAACACAATGACACAAAGGTTTCAAACTCCTTCTCTTTCATTTTCTTCTTCAGCAAACTCATATGGATCAACAATCTCTTCAAAACCTTGAAACTAATTTCTAGCGCAAATTAGAGCTTGGACATTAGAAGGAAGGAGTGAACTTCGATACTTGCTTAAAACCCGACTTCCAATGCTGAACGATGATTCTGCAGCTATAGTCGTAATAGGGATGCTAAGGATGCCACAAGCCATAGAAGACAGTTTTTGAAAGCGGCTTGTATTGTCCTTCCTATATTTCAAAACATCCATGCTCTTAAATGCCATTATGTTCAAAACTGGTTCATCCAAGTACTTCTCTAGTACTGACTTACCATTAGCACCAACTGTTTGGGAGATGAAAGCATAAAATCCCTGGAAATGTATAAAAACATAAGACATTCAAATCATGATTTAAAACAGATCATGAATGTTACAGCAGTTTGAATCTCAAACCAGAAGATGAATCAACAGAGCTCTAAAAATAGATCACAAAAGCAAGTGTTGTAGCAGTATAAGAACAGAAGCAAAACACATACACATACAAGTACATTTTCCTCTAGTTTGTGTGTTTATCATGTAGTGTCAATTTGCACAAACCACTCATTATCACACGTAACAGAAACAGCTCAAAACAGATCACACAAGCAGCTCAATACAAATCACCAAACAATTCAAAACACAATCAATACAAAAACTTATCACAAGACAAATTCATGATTGAAGCAATTTGAACAGAACACTTACATCATATCCAGGAAGAATATTTTGCTCCAATGTGTTTGACTTTGAATTTCCTGCTCCGTTTTATTTTGTTGGATTCTTTTTATAAACATCAAAAGCTTCTTCAGCTTTTTACGCAAATGATCTACCCTTGCATTACTAGTTGAAAAATCTAAGGTATTGAAGCAATACTCTATATAAGTAAACTTCAATCTAGGATCAAAGTCCGCAGCTACAACAAGTATGTCACTATGTTCCTCCCAATACTTGTCAAATTTCTCCTTCATACCTTTCACCATCTCACAAATAACATCGTCATAAGAGTACTCCTGAGGTTTCAACCAAGTTTTATTTTTTTTATACTTGATTGAAATACAAATTAGCAGTTGGATAAGATGAACCAGAGATCATATTCGTCATCTCTGCAAATGGGGTCAACAACTCAAATATCAACTTTGCTCTTGTCCACTCTACATCAGAAGGGAAATATTGATAACTTGTATCAATCTCTGCAAGATGGCGAAGTGCTTCCTTGTACATGATTTCTCTTGAGGGCATAAGGTGAGTTGAGTTCCACCTAGTTGATACATCCAAAAGCAGTCCATCCCTAGCATCAATTCCCATGGTTTCCACAATGTTTGAAAGGACTGTTCTCTAGACTCACTCACTCTCACAAACTTAACACTATCCTGGATTTTCTCTAGAGAACCATCAATCACTTCTAATGCTTTTTGCACAATCAAATTCAAGATATGTGCAGCACATCTCATTTGAAAGAACTCTCCATTACACACCAAAATTTTCCTAAGCTGCCTATTGAGAATTTTTTGCATGTTTTCATTTGATGAAGCATTATCAACAGTAATTGTAAATACTCTCTTCTCTAATCCCCATTGCACACCAAAAATTTGTGGCTATTCCAGCACCGGTATGTGGAGGAGGAAATGCACATAATGATAAGATTTTTATCTTCAAGTTCCATCCACTATCAATTTAATATGCAGTCAAAAACATGTAACCTTCTATCGTTATTGCATTCCAAAAATCTGTTGTTAAACAAAATCTAACTGAAATTTCATCCAAGATCTTTCTAAGCTTATGTTTCTCTTTCTCATAGGTCTTTAAGCAATCAGCCGCTGCAGTATTACTTGACCAAAACTCTATGCTGGAATTTTCATATTGAAAAGCCTCCCTAATTCTTCTGTACTCAACGAAAGAGTAAGGCAAATCATGTTCAATGATTGCCAATCCTATCATCTCCCTAAAAACAATCATATCTAACTTCCTTTCACATGAATGAGTGCTTCCTGGAGTCTTTAAGAATGTATTCAAGTGACGTAAGAGAGTAGTGGTGCCATTTCTATGAAGATTAATGCAATAAGTATGCTCACATTAGGTGCATCTAACATTACTCTTACCATCATACAATTTATCTCCAATAATTTTAAAACTCTTCCAATACTTTGACCTTTTACATTTACCTCTAGTCTTGACAGTCATGCTTTCAGCCGTACTCACTAGTGAATCTAGTTCTACAGGTTCCTCTTCATGCAGATTCATATCCTGATCGAGCATCTCATCCGCACTCACATAATCATCTTCAAGGTTCATAGTATCATCCATCTGAAATAACCAAAATCCATAAAAACTTAGCAAATCCACTTATATGTCGCTACAAATTTCAAACCATCATAAGATTTTAAGAAGACCCAGTTTCAATCTAATTCAAGAAAACCCATTTTCAATCTAAATCAAGCTAACCCAGTTTCAATCTAATTCAAGCAAACCCAGATACATAGAAGTTTAGTTAAATTGGAGAAAACAATCTTACCACTGGAGCAATGTTCTTGTGTTTGTCTCTTTCCTCTGGTACGAACGGAGTGAGTAGAAGAGCTTCAAGGTCGAAGAGAAAAAGAGCTTCGAGGTGAAAGAGAAGAAGACCTTCGAGGTCGAAGAGAAGAAGAGTTTTAAGGAGAAGAAGAGCTTCGAGGTCGAGGAGAAGAAGAAGAAATCGATTTTCTGTTTTTAATTTTTTCCCCAAATCGATTTTGACCTAGCTTTTTAAGTGTTATGGGCTGCCCATTGTCCATATCGTCCATCCATTTTTGTACGTGGGTAATAAAGTGGATCAAGATCATCTAGACCCGCTCCAAATATGGGCTTGTCCATGACCTGTCCATAATGAATTAGACATAGGCGGACCATTAGTAATGGAGAACATGCTAAGGTCGAAAGAATGGTGGAATCTTATCGAGACGGGGATCTCAAGACCGGAGAGAAACATGATCTTGTTCGGACCGCAAAGAACAGAGCTTGCAGAGATGAATCTGAAAGATCTCAAAGTGAAGAATTATCTATTTGCTTCAATGGATCAGATGATCCTTAAGACCATCGCTAAGAAAGACAGCTCAAAGGACATATGGGATTCCATGAAGACGAAGTACCAAGGGAATCTCCGGATTCAGAGTGCTCAACTACAGGGATTGAGGAGGAATTTTGAAGTGTTGGAGATGAGAGAAGAAGAAACAATCACGAAGTATTTCTCTCGTGTGATGGTGGTAGCTAATAACATGAGGGTGATGGCGGAAGATACGCCAGATGCGAAGGTTATTGAGAATCTTAAGAACGCTTGCAGAGAGATTCACGTATGTGGTTTGTGCTATTGAGGAATCCACGGACATCAAGAAGCTCTTGGTGGATGAGTTGCAGAGTTCTCTCTTGGTGCATGAAAAGAATATGCGCAAAACAATGTGTGAGGAGCATGCTCTTAAGGTTGAGGGTCAAAGAAGAGGTCATGGAGGTTACCAAGGCCGAGGAAGAGCATACCGAGGCGGCTAATCTGGTAGAGGTGGTAGAGTTTGAGAAGATTTTGACAAAAGCAAGATAGAGTGCTCTAAGTGTCATAGAATTGGGCATTTCAAGAATGAGTGTCCAAGCTGGGAGAAGAATGCAAACTACGCTGAGCTAGAATAAGCTGTGTTGCTGATGGCATACATTGAGCTGAACAAAGCAGAGGACAAGCATGTGTTGTTTCTTGACTCTGGTTGCAGCAATCACATGTGTGGTACCAAGGCGTGGTTCACAGAGTTTGACAATACGTTCCGTAAAAACATTAAACTCGGCAACAACAGGAGAATGGTGGTTGAAGGAAAATGTAATCTCCTGTTGAAGATCAATGGCCTAATTCAAGTTGTGTCTTCAGTGTACTATTTTCATTGATGATAAAGACATACTAAACCCATACAACTGGATCTGAATCGGAGTTAGAAGCAACTTCGTTGCTGGCGGAAGAGAGTGGAAGTAGAGGAGTTGCAGAGAAAGTGAAGGAGACAACGACAACGAAGTGATACATATCTAACTATTTGTGTAATTTACAAAATCTCCTGTGGCGCAGTTGGTTATTTTTTTTTTTTTGTTCTAGAAGTCTTTGGTTCGAATCTTCTTTTTTACATTTTTTTTTGTGTAAAAAAAAATTGAAACGACGTAGTTTTGAGGATATATATACAGACTTATACGGTTTGTTAAATATATAAACCCATACGATTGGATCTGAATTGGAGTTAGAAGCAACTTTGTTGCCGGCAGAAGAGAGTGGAAGCAGAAGAGTTGCAGAGAAAGTGAAGGAGACAACGACAACGAAGTGATACATATCTAATGATTTGTGTAATTTACAAAATCTCCCGTGGCGCAGTGGGTTATTTGTTTTTTGATTTGTTCTAGAAATCTTTGGTTCGAATCTTCTTTTTTGCATTTTTTTGTGTCAAAAAAACTCGAAACGACGTAGTTTTGAGGATATATATACAGACTTATACGGTTTGTTAAAGATATACACGTCTGAGGGTTACATTGCGGGTGACTTTTAAGATTATGGTATTGACTTGCACTTATTTGATTTGGAGGGTTGTAACACCCGCAAACCAAAACTGTGTGTTTTGGGGGAGGGTGTCGATCGACACCAAGAGGGTGTGATGGTGTGGAGGAGCAGACTTGGGAGCCTGAGGCGAGGATGAAAGCAAGGTTTAAGAAGTGGTATGAGAAGCAAGCCGCGACTTGAGCTTGTCTAGCCTGGTCCCATCTGTAATCCGTGGCTTGAGCGGGAATGGAGTATTCCAGCCCATCTCTCTTGTTTACTTGGTCGCTTGGGGTGGTTGGTTGTGCGACTAAGTAACAAGATGAGGTGGTGTTCGGGGTACGAAATTTCCGTGAAGCGGGGTTTTGGAGGAAAGTTTCCGGAAATAGAAGTTTCCAAAAGTGGAAAGTGCTAAAAATGGAAAGTTTTATGTGAGTTAGAATTTGTCCATTTTAGTGGTGGAGAGCCTTGGAGGGGCTTGTGTAGCCTTAGTGGTGGACTTTTGAGTCATTGTGCCCGTATGTGGCAGTCTTTTGAGACATTGTGTGGCCTTTGTGGCGGGCTGTTTAGCCAGTTGTGTGGCCTTTGTGGCGGGCTGTTTAGCCAGATGTTTGACCTTTGTGGCGGGCTGTTTAGCTAGTTGTGTGGCCTTTGTGGCAGGCTGTTTAGCCAGATATGTGGCCTTTGTGGTGGGCTGTTTAGCTAGTGTGGTCTTCGTGACGGTCCTTCGGGACAAATGGTCTTTGTGACGGTCCTTCGGGACGAGTGGCCTTGGTGGCGGTCCTGTTTAGGAAATTTGTTTGGCCTTGGTGGCAGTCTTGTTTAGGACATTTGTTTAGCCTTTGTGGCGGTCCTGTTGAGGACATTTATTTGGCTTTGGTGGCGGTCCTGTTTAGGACATTTGTTTGGCCTTCGTGGCGGCCCTTGTGGCATGTATATGATCATTGTGTGGTCATGAGGTATTCCAGTGAGGGGATATGTGGTTGGTAGGACATTGTGGTTTTTTACGCGAGCCACGGGAAGGAAACTTGGATAGGGATAGGACTCAGACGTGTTCAGAATTTTTTGCTCGCGACTCTTGGGGGACTTTGGTTCTCCTAGTACTACCATATTCTGAGACTTTGTGGCTTGGGATTATGGTTGGTATATCGACTTCAGATGACGATCCGGGGGTGCGCTGTAGGGTGGCAACCGAGAGACAAATATTGGACTTCCTTATATATATTGACATGCAGGATTAGGCCCGATGAGGAGCCAACATTATGGCATGCAGACTTAGGTCTGACGAGGAGCCAGTAAAAACTCAAGGTTTAGACCTATGGGTAAAAGAAAGTCCAAAAGTCGAGAGCAAATAATGCCTGGAGCATGACTTTCCGTAGATCGGTCAGAGGAGTGCAGGCCGTGGAGACGGTTGCACGAGAGTCCTTGGCTGATGGTTGTTCGAGATTCGAGGATGAATCTATGTTGGTGGGGGAGAATTATAATACCCGCAAACCAAAACTGTGCGTTTTGGGGGAGGGTGTCGATCGACGCCAAGGGGGTGTCAGTCGACACCATTGTTTTCTGGTTCGACCAGTTCGATTTAATTATCGATTTGGACCGGTTTGGTTTAAGGAAACCATTGAACCGAGATATAAAAGGGAGAAATCGACCTAAGGTCGTGTTATGTTTTTGTCTCACGCCACTTTGAGAGAAAACAAAGAGAAAGTGTGTTCTTGAGCTTTTTGGTGATTTCTGGGTGATTGGTTGGCTTTTCTTGGGAGATTTGAATCTAGGAAGAAGCTAGAAGGTTGCTGGGAGTGTGGGATTTGTCATTGTTTGTCAGATTCTTCCTGCAGTGAGGTGAGTGCATGACCATGGCTAATCTAAGCCTGTGATTCCTTGTTCTTGCTTGTTTGTTGCTGTGTTTGTGTGTTTTTCTTGTTGGGATTGATTGCTACAGGTTCCTACGGATGTATAAGGCTTGGGTCTCGAGTATTGGACGATTTGGTGAAGTTTGGAAGCGAGATTTGACTCTCGGCTTCGCGGTTGCAGAGGGAGTGTCGATCGACACCAATTGGTTTCTGTCGACACTAGTGAAGCAGCATCGATCGACACTGTGGGGTAGTGTCGGTCGACACCATGAGCCAGTGTAGGGTCGACACTTGGCTGGTGTCGGTCGACACCTCCCTTCCAGCGAGTTGATGTTTGTTTTCCTGGTTTGTATGCTTTGTTTGTTGATTGTTTGGAACATTAGAATTACTGTTGCTTGTGTGTATAGCCCAGTAGATGGGAGGATTGCCTCACTGGGTGTTTATAAAATACTCATGCATCTCAATTTGTGTTTGTGGTGCAGGTAAAGGCAAAGTGTGATCGTGGAATCAAGGCAATGAAAAGGAGGATATTCTAGGGACTCGATTGGATGTTGTCTGGCATTGCTAGGTTGCTAGAGTTGGATCATTAGAAGTATTGCTAGGTTGTTGGTTATGTGATTCTTGTTGGTTGAAGTTTGGATATTGTTATGTTATAATTATTAGATTATTATTGGATATTTATTGGATATTGGTGTGGTTATTTCTGCTGTTGATTGTGATTGTGGTTAGGTGGCTAGTGGGTATGAGACCACCAATTGTAGTTTATTTATTTATTTATTTATTATTATTATTATTATTATTTTTTTTTCAAAAGTCGGGTCGATTCATAGGTCAACTTGCAAAAAAAATTACTTTGAGATATTTTTTTCACAAAACCCTATATATATAATTTATTTATGAATTAGTTATGATTTTTTCTTGCTTCAAAGTTCAAACAATTAAGAAGATTCGAAATTGGGATTTTCTTTTTGGTATGTGTTTAACAACGTAAACTAAATATCAATTAGTTTATT
>NC_025704.1:24080359-24081562 GCF_000633955.1 Camelina sativa | reverse complement strand
TTCGAGATTCGAGGATGAATCTATGTTGGTGGGGGAGAATTATAATACCCGCAAACCAAAACTGTGCGTTTTGGGGGAGGGTGTCGATCGACGCCAAGGGGGTGTCAGTCGACACCATTGTTTTCTGGTTCGACCAGTTCGATTTAATTATCGATTTGGACCGGTTTGGTTTAAGGAAACCATTGAACCGAGATATAAAAGGGAGAAATCGACCTAAGGTCGTGTTATGTTTTTGTCTCACGCCACTTTGAGAGAAAACAAAGAGAAAGTGTGTTCTTGAGCTTTTTGGTGATTTCTGGGTGATTGGTTGGCTTTTCTTGGGAGATTTGAATCTAGGAAGAAGCTAGAAGGTTGCTGGGAGTGTGGGATTTGTCATTGTTTGTCAGATTCTTCCTGCAGTGAGGTGAGTGCATGACCATGGCTAATCTAAGCCTGTGATTCCTTGTTCTTGCTTGTTTGTTGCTGTGTTTGTGTGTTTTTCTTGTTGGGATTGATTGCTACAGGTTCCTACGGATGTATAAGGCTTGGGTCTCGAGTATTGGACGATTTGGTGAAGTTTGGAAGCGAGATTTGACTCTCAGCTTCGCGGTTGCAGAGGGAGTGTCGATCGACACCAATTGGTTTCCGTCGACACTAGTGAAGCAGCATCGATCGACACTGTGGGGTAGTGTCGGTCGACACCATGAGCCAGTGTAGGGTCGACACTTGGCTGGTGTCGGTCGACACCTCCCTTCCAGCGAGTTGATGTTTGTTTTCCTGGTTTGTATGCTTTGTTTGTTGATTGTTTGGAACATTAGAATTACTGTTGCTTGTGTGTATAGCCCAGTAGATGGGAGGATTGCCTCACTGGGTGTTTATAAAATACTCATGCATCTCAATTTGTGTTTGTGGTGCAGGTAAAGGCAAAGTGTGATCGTGGAATCAAGGCAATGAAAAGGAGGATATTCTAGGGAC
This sequence comes from Camelina sativa, assembly GCF_000633955.1. Taxonomy (NCBI): domain Eukaryota; kingdom Viridiplantae; phylum Streptophyta; class Magnoliopsida; order Brassicales; family Brassicaceae; genus Camelina; species Camelina sativa. Next base: position 24,080,608 of record NC_025704.1, on the reverse strand, counting down.
TCGATTGGATGTTGTCTGGCATTGCTAGGTTGCTAGAGTTGGATCATTAGAAGTATTGCTAGGTTGTTGGTTATGTGATTCTTGTTGGTTGAATTTTGGATATTGTTATGTTATAATTATTGGATTATTATTGGATATTTATTGGATATTGGTGTGGTTATTTCTGCTGTTGATTGTGATTGTGGTTAGGTGGCTAGTGGGTATAAGACCACCAATTGTAGTTTATTTATTATTATTATTATTATTATT
>NC_025704.1:24077186-24077712 GCF_000633955.1 Camelina sativa | reverse complement strand
TGTTAAGATTTTAAAAATTTGTTAAACGTGTAGGAATGAAACTTTGAAGTGTCGTGCCAAAGACAATTACGCTTCTCAATTCATGTATTCATGGGAATCAAATGGTTGCCATCTCATATATAAATCAGAACCTATGTTTTGTGTAATGCGGTTTATGAAGATCGGAGAATATGAAGATATGTAACATAAAATAGTTTTGATATAATCATCAAAAGGTAATCATTATATTCACTTCAAATTGTAGATGTCTATAGGTGCACCATGTATTAAAACACATTGGCCTCTTCGAAGATCTTTATAAAACTAGAGTTCAAAGGACTGGAGCATCATAAGGCTATGTAAGATGTTATTATGTACATAAAAATCAAGTTGTCTATAATGTTAAAGTGAAATTGTTTATTACACTTTATATATTTACATGTCTGAATTCACAGGGCGTTATTACATAAATCATGTGATGGAGCATCAAGGTGAAAGCTCAGGAACTCAGATGTAAACAATGGAGCCTTGAAAATCTTTTTTTTTT
>NC_025704.1:24073050-24073865 GCF_000633955.1 Camelina sativa | reverse complement strand
AAACACGAAGACCTGGCTGAGCTTGAACAATATTTTTTCTAATGGTGGGGGATAAACAGCATGCAGCCGTACACTCGTCGGAACATGTTCGTCGCGTCCGCCACATCTCCCACGTATGATCTCATCTGTTTTCTGTCGCCACGTCTTATAATTACAGTAAAACCTTTGTAAAACAATTTTGTTTTTCGTTACAAACATTTTATCTTTAGCATGTACATAATTGGCCAAAGTCTTTCGAAACTCATCATTTTCTCAGTTCGAATGTGACCATGATCCCATTATATTACGATCTAATCAACTGATATATAGCTTATCAATAACAAAAAAAAAATATTATAATTTTGTTGACAAATAGCGTATCCATCCGCAAAGATGACATCTACAAAAAATGGTTTAGTTTTTTTTTGTTTTTTTTTTTTTCTCAAGAGGAATATATTGTATTAAACATATCAAGGCATACATGGGCCAAAGAAAGCCCTTTCAAAATGCAAGACTACAGAAAAGGTTCAGGTCCAAATAGACCAACAGAGGTTTCCTACAGAAGAAGAAATTAGATTTTGTCTCGATCTCAAACCACGTGTCTACGATTGGAGAAAGACCAATACACGTGTCAGATGAGTAGTCTAAAGCGAACCGACTTCATCCTTCGATTTCCAAGCACCGATTCCGGTGAAAGAACCACCGTTGATAATACTATCAAACAAAGATTCTTCTGTTTTTTCACCGGTAAAAAGCAACCGAGGCTCCAAGTAAAACATTAACGGCTTAAGGCAATGTTAATAAGCGACGGAATCAACTTCTTTTCTTCAACTTAA
>NC_025704.1:24071871-24072950 GCF_000633955.1 Camelina sativa | reverse complement strand
AGTATCCTCACTCTCCTCTTCTACTTCAATCATGAAGATTTGTGATTTTTTATGCTTCAGATAGTTATCCGGTGTGTACTTTTCATCGCAAATAAAACATAATCCCTTTGCTCTTCTGGCACTCATTTCTTCTTGAGATAGAAATTTCCTTACTGGCTTCTGGACACTGGAACCAACATTTTCCTGTGGAGTCTCCTTCTTGTTTTGAGGAAAATGTTTAACCGTTTCCGTCGTATTGCCACTACTTCCCTGCTTCGTATGAGACACCCCCGTCGTTGCTGTCTTAGGTGTAGGATGAGCCTTCTCATAGAGCCGTCCTAACACCAGACATTATCACACTGTTTGTGGCTGGAACATGCGGATGTGCATCTGAGTATCCATGCGCAACCCTGCAAGACATGCACACACCAAGTAATCCTCTCATAAAGTCACCCTCGTCCTGATCAAGTCAAATTTCAGATGATAATCCATGATCTCGTCAGTTTCCTGCAAATGCCTTCAACTCTGCAATCGGATCTTCCAACACATCCACAAACCTCTCCCTCATTAATAGCTTATACGAACCCCAATCATATAACAAACTCTAACCAAACAGAGTCTGAACTAAAGCATGGTACCATACTGCAGCATGACTATCAAAATGCATAGGTGCCATCCTTACCTTAGAATCACTCGGTGTAGAGTCTAGAACAAAATAGTCCTCTGCCTTATAGATCCATTCCAAAAAATGATCACTGTCAAACCTGGGGAAATCCACCCTTCCTAAGCGAGTAACTCATGGGTAGTGACCAGGACCAAAAAAATCCACCGCCATGTTGTTGCTCAAAAACCCCACCACTCGCATCTGGCATGGCCAACACTGCCAGAGGACTACGCGCACCTTGAGACCTCGAGCTTGAGGAAGCCTGCTGACCAGGAATCATCTTGATCATATGAATCATGTCGGCAATTTTTCGATCTAGCTTCCGATCTTGCTCTACAATCGCCAAATCTATCGCTTTGGTGCGATCGAGTAAGTTCCTTGCTTTTCCAGGGTTTTCTGCTTCACACTCCAATGTATGAGAACCATCACCGATGAT
>NC_025704.1:24071526-24071811 GCF_000633955.1 Camelina sativa | reverse complement strand
CTTTCTCCCTTTGATGATGGGGAACTGTGATGTGATGATGTCAGCTCTGATGATGGTGACTACAGATATATTTAGCAGCAGTTCCGATCTACATATCATCCATTTTGACGTGATCTATTTCACATCTTCGAAAACTCCAATCCATTTGGCTTCTCCTCCGATCTACTAGCTTCAACCCGCCAGAGACTAACCGATTTCGCGTCATCGTTAAACTTCCAGTTCGAATTTTATCCAATTGGAAACCTAATCGATCCGAGTCAACTCGGGACGAGACAAGGCAAAGCT
>NC_025704.1:24070434-24071466 GCF_000633955.1 Camelina sativa | reverse complement strand
GAGTCAACTCGGGACGAGACAAGGCAAAGCTGTGGTAGTGTGGTTGTTCACTGGATGCAGCACTGGTTATACGACATCACCGGAAACGAAATCGAGACGTTGGAGATTCTACGGAGGCTGAAACCAAAACTGATTACGGTGGTGAAGCAATAATTTACGACGATGGAGGAAGCTTTTAAGGAAGATTCTTGGATTGGGTGAGGAGAGTGGAGAGAGGTTCACGGTGGAGATGTGAATAATGTGATTAATGGTGTTTGCAAAAATAGAGATGTGAATAATGTGATTAACATTGCGGCCTGCTTTGACCTGCTTCATAATGTGATTAATGGTGTTTGCAAAAATAGAGATGTGAATAATGTAGTGGAAATTATTTCTGGTAGTTCAGGTTTTTTCACAAAAATCGGGAATCAGAAGTGAAACAATGAAGAAGAAACGAAGAAATAGGATCCATTTTTTTTTGTTTTTGTGGTTTTAATTATTAAAATTCTCTAAATCAGATGAAAAACCTGACATAAATGGTTTGGTATCAGTTTGATTGGTTTTCTATAAGGTTTAGTTTGTTAACCAATTAAACCGAGATTTATGGAGAAATAGGAATTTAACTTTTTTCGCGCGAGGAAATAGGAATCGAACTTTCTTTTCAGAGATATCTAGATCGATGTCAAAGTTCGGGCTCTATCTAGAACGATATGATAGTTCTCGGGGGGAAATAGCTCGTTTTCCCTTTAAATTTTAAAACCTTTTATAATTTATATATTATACATACTGATTGAAATCTTGAGAAAATGAGAACTTTTTTTGTTGAAGAGAACTTAACCTTTCTCATATTCGAGTTTATATGACCGTTAAATTGGGAGATCAATGAGATTGATCCAAACCGAGTCGAGATCAACAAAAACTATGAAGGGATCAGGTCGAGGTTTGGTAATGGAAGTGTTGTGGATTTGTCAATATATTAATTTAGGAAATTACCATTATTCCTATATCTATATAAACCGATGTCGTTATGTTACGAGAGTCTAACAATAATTC
>NC_025704.1:24058223-24069353 GCF_000633955.1 Camelina sativa | reverse complement strand
GATTGATCCAAACCGAGTCGAGATCAACGAAGACTATGAAGGGATCAGGTCGAGGTTTGGTAATGGAAGTGTTGTGGATTTGTCAATATATTAATTTAGGAAATTACCATTATTCCTATATCTATATAAACCGATGTCGTTATGTTACGAGAGTCTAACAATAATTCTTCATAAATACTTTGTGTTCTTATTCTCGTTATTTCATGAAAGTCAAAGATCTAACCTCTTGCACTTTTGATTAAAATTCAAAACCTAGCTTAACCCCCTACTACAAGAAAGTAGGTTGTATTTGACGGCCAAATCCATCGATTAGCCGTCGTCTACAGGTTGTATCGACAAATTTCCGACGAAGTTGATCAGTGTTTCAGGGTGTGGATAAAATTTTCGTCGGATTGTCGGTCAGAAATGTTAGAAATAGATCTAGAAGCAGCCACTTTTAACCTTTTTTACTTCTTACTTCCTTAAAATGTTCTTACAGACACACAAACATATTTATATGACATCTTATCTTAACCTAGATTCCTTATCTTAATTGTTTCATTTCACCTACACAAAATACAACAACTAAACCCATTAACATATATATGAGCCTTCACTAACTTCTGGCCCAAAGCCTTTTACTTCTTTCTTCTTCTTCCTCCACGACACAACACTTCTACAACTCTTCTTCTTCTTCTTATGCTTCTTCCTCTTCTTCTTTTCTCCTACATCTGCTTATGAATCTCTCTGCTCTTAATCACCTCAACATCTTCTTCCTTCATTGTCTCTTGTTCCTTATTGAGCAAAGGATCAACTTCCAACACTCCCTCTTGATCCTTTTGCTCAATCCCCAAAATCTGACCTAAGAAATTGATTCTCTTTGTTTCTGCAACTTCTTTGATTTGGTTCTTAATTCCTGGTCCTATGCCTCTCAGGATATCAGCATAGCTCACCGGTAAGTTCTTTTGCTCCCTCATTGTCTTTATCTCGCCAATCTCATCAGGTTTGATATAACTCTTCATTTTTCCGGATCTGGCCATTTGCTTGAAATCTCTTGCATTCTCTTCGACCTTGACTGAAACCTGATGCTTGTTCTTGTCCTGCAGGTTCTCCTTAGCAATCTTGATTGAGTTTGACCCAGATTCTGATCTCATCATGACTGATCCCTTGTTTTTGCCATGTGTTTCTGCAGTCTGAGGCTTCTTATTCTGCATGTTAGTCTCATTGCAAGTCGAAGCATCAATCTCCATTTCATGTGAGTGTCGTGAGCTTGAGTTCTTCTTTTCTCTCTCCCTCTTCTCCTTCTTTTTCATATCTCGAGTCTTCCTCTTGTTTTCTTTCTTATTTGCCCTTTGAATTCGATTTCTCTCCATAATCTTTAGCTTCTTCTTCTCTCTCTTGAAGTAATTCAACTCTTTCTCCTGCAGGTACCTGTCTGCAGCAACCTTCACACAGTCTCCATCTCCCTCATCAATTGTGATGATCTCTGGTCCATACACTTCAGGTATAATGCTTGAATTTCTCTGTTTTCCTTTCATAGATTGTTTGAGCTTCAGAGATTTTAGAACATTAGCTTTTTGTCGATTGTTGCAGGATGAGTGGTCTATGGAGTCATCAGTCTGGACCTTGCTCTTGTTAATCTCTTCTGGTTTTGATGGTAACTCTGATTTCTCTTCTTTAATTCGCTTATGTCTTAACAAGGCCTTGACACATTCTGATTTTATACTATCTGAACCGTTTCCCTTTTTCAACGCTGCTTGCAATCCTTTATGTTCCTTCTTAGTCTCAACATAAGCATCATATACGTCCAATAGCTCTTCCATGCTCGGTGACTTGTTCTTCCTCTGATTGGAATTCTCTTCGCACAACACCTTGAGATCTTCAGTTTCATGCTCCATGATTGCATCATCCTCCTCTCTCTGAATCACAACAGGTTCATAATTCATATTCCCAATGAATTAATTTAGAATCTGACTTTGTTGATTTTTGGATTCTGATTCTACACACTCTACCATCAGACACTTATTCATTCTTTGATGGCTGTTACTAGATTCTCCCTCTTGGTAGTGACCATTTACAGTAAGATTTATCACTTCTTCAATCCCACTGTTTTGAGATTGCAGTTTTGCAGGCCCAGTTTCTCCAGATTCTTCCACATACCCTCTAGGTCTTGTTTCTGCCTTCTCTTGTGATGTCTCTCCTTGCTTTCTCTCTTTCTTCATTTTCTGAAACTCAATAGAATAACATTCATCTCTCATGGGTGCCTCTAGTATCTTTTGTCCTTCTTGACTAGTGATTATGCATCCTGATGAGTTGAACATCATCCCGTAGCCACTCTTCATCAGTTGAGGAACACTTAGATAGTTGTGTTTCAGGCTAGGTACATAAAGAACATCCCTTATTGTTCTTTTACCAGTCTCAGTCATTACAGTGACTGTACCTTTTCCTTTAGCTTGAATAACATCATCATTGCACAACCTTACACCTCTCCTAATGTTTTTGTTCAACATAGAGAACCAGCTTTCTTCTTTGGCCATGTGACATGTAGCTCCACTGTCAGTCAACCAGATATTACCATTGCTTGAGATATGGTCATGAGTTGCTGTAAACAACCCTTCTTCTTGGTTGTCTTCTTCTTGGTCTTTTCTGTTTATTGGTGTTTGACTTTGTTGTTCTGCTTGAGCTTGCATCTGGGTTTGATTGTGCTTGAGTCTGCAGTCTCTAGCATAGTGTCCCAGCTTTCCACAAACAAAACAGCTTCCTCTAGGTCTGACTTGCATGTTTTGTTGTGTGCTTGTTGTCTTGTTTTTGTTGTAGTAGCACTCTTCCTCACTGTGATTGTTTTTCCTGCATATGCTACACCACTTTGACTGAGATGATTCTGACCTGAATGTGTCTTGCATATTTTGAACATTTTTGAATTTCTGAAACCTTGCTGCAAATGCACCTTCTGCGTTTCCACCATTTCTGTCATCTAATCTCTTCTCTTGTCCTTGTAGGGAGTTGATTACTTCAGCCACAGTTACAACTGCAGGGTCCTTTGTCTGTTCTATGACCCCCACATAGGATTCAAACCTTTCTTGAAGTGAGCACAAGATTTTAGACACCACAATAGATTCTGCCATTTCTTCTCCATGAGCTCTCATCTCATTTACCAAATCTGCGACTCTTCTAGCAAAGTCTTTAATGGTTTCTCTTTCATCTTGTTTCAGGTTGTAGAAGTTTGCTCTCAGCCTCTGTAGCATTATCATGGAACCTTTTGAGTCACCTAGGAACCTTAGTTGAAGTACATCCCATGCATCCTTTGAGGTTTCAGTGACAAATAAGTGACTACTAAATATTTCTTCAGAAACAGCGCTAAACAACAACTGTAAAGCAGTTTGATCCTTCATCTCTAACTCTTCCCAGTCTATCATTCTTTTCTTTTCATCTTGTGTGGGAGTAGTTAACTTAGGTGATATTGGGATACCTTCTGTAACTACCTTCCATAAACCCTTAGACTTAAGTATAGCCTTCATCTTTATAACCCATAGACTATAGTTCTTTCCATCAAACACTAGAACCACTTGAACATTCTGCATTTTTATCTTACGACTAGTTGCAGTCTTAGAGGTTACCTGATTTTTGCTTCTTCCCTTTTTTTTTCTTTTCTCGTTTCCTTTTGCTGTGCTCTTGTGAACCAGCTTGTGCCTCTAACTTTCTTTTGTTTCTTGTGCAGGTTCCAGGTCACCAAGAACGTTGAAGCTCTGATACCATGTTAGAAATAGATCTAGAAGCAGCCACTTTTAACCTTTTTTACTTCTTACTTCCTTAAAATGTTCTTACAGACACACAAACATATTTATATGACATCTTATCTTAACCTAGATTCCTTATCTTAATTGTTTCATTTCACCAACACAAAATACAACAACTAAACCCATTAACATATATATGAGCCTTCACTAACTTCTGGCCCAAAGCCTTTTACTTCTTTCTTCTTCTTCCTCCACGACACAACACTTCTACAACTCTTCTTCTTCTTCTTATGCTTCTTCTTCTTCTTCTTTTCTCCTACATCTGCTTATGAATCTCTCTGCTCTTAATCACCTCAACATCTTCTTCCTTCATTGTCTCTTGTTCCTTATTGAGCAAAGGATCAACTTCCAACAAGAAAATCCGTAGGTAATTAAGTTTTTGCCTTTTTGGGTAGTAATCCATTATTTGGTTAACAAAAAAAAGTGTCATGTAACTGAAGCGTGTCTAATATGAGTTGAAGAGATGTCAAAACAGGCAGTACCGGTTGATATTCCACGTCTATCAACTAAAGATTCCATGCGACCACTTTGAAAAAAGTTTAAAATCTCTCAATCCAGCTTTCAACGTACAGAAAGATTCACCTATGCCTATCTTGTAAGCTCTCTCAATAGTCTGTGAAGATATTACTCACTTGTTGGATAAGCTTCATCATTGCTTGGAGCCTAAAATATCCTTATCAAGTTGGATAATTGGACAAGAAGGGCTCATCATCATAATCTTATTTAGAGTTAGGAGGTATCTAGTTCTAATAGGAATATGATTAGTAAAGGATTTCTAGTTCTATAAATAAGATTGTTGAATTGTGATAATTATTAAAAAAAGCATAAGAGCTTGTGAGATGTTTAGTGAACTAAAGACCGGTGAGCAAACACTTATATATGACATCTACTTTATTCCTAAACTAAAGAGCAATATTTTGAGTTTGGGACAGGCAACCAGATATGGCTGTGATGTTAGGATGAGACAGAACTACCTAACACTCTACATACGATTCTTATGGAAAACTCTTGGTAAGAGTTATAAGGTTTCCTAACAGACTTTACAGAATAAATCTCAAAATTGGTAAACCGGCCTGCTTACATTCAAGAAGCGAAAAAGAGACATGGAGATGGCATGCAAGACTCGGTCATATCAGTTTCAAAACCATCAGAAACATGTCAACAATGGAGATGGTCTTTGGACTGCCAAAGATTGATAAGGAGAATCAACTATGCGAGTCATGCCTAGTTGGTAAGCAAACTCGTCAAGCTGTTGCATCTGCAGCAAAATACAGAGCCACACGAGCACTGGAGCTGCTACACGCAGACTTATGTGGACCTATATCACCAGCCACATTAGCTCAAAACAGGTATGTCTTTGTGATTGTTGATGATTACACTAGATATATCATATATCTGGACTATTTTGCTAAAGGAAAATCGTGAGGCATTTGAGAAGTTCAAAGCATTTAAAATCCTTGTGGAGAAGGAATGTGACAAGATGATCAAGACTTTGCATACTGATAGAGGAGGGGATTTTACCTCAAGAGAGTTCCACCGTTTTTGTGAGAAAAACAGAATTTTGAGGCACTTGACAGCTCCCTACACTCCACCATAAAATGGGGTAGTTCAAAGAAGAAATCGTACCTTTATGGAGATGACAAGGAGTATCTTGAAAGCAATGAGGGTTCCTAATTACTTATGGGGTGAAGCAGATCGTCACTCTACGTATCTGATCAATAGAGTTCCTACAAGAGCTCTAAAAAATCAAACACCCTATGAATGCTTTAAAAACAAGAAACCAAGTGTCGATCATCTTAGAGTTTTTGGCTGTCTTGCTCACGCAAAGCTTTTAAAGTTTTTGGCTGTCTTGATCATATTAAAAAAATATTTTAAATAACAAAATTTTGAATTTAAAATAAATATAAAAACTTAATTTGTTTTCAATTAATATAAAAATGTTGAAATAAAATATGATTGATATATCTTATCCTTTATCATATAAAGCACAAGTCACTTGACCAATTATATTCTGCCACATAGATTTCTATTTTATATTTTAATTAAAAATATATTAAAAAAAAAGAGATCCTGAAATAAATAAAAAAAGTTTCAGAAAAAAACAAAAACAAAACAAATAATTACAGCGTATTATTGTTACAATGTTATATGCCTAAACCCTAGATCAAATACTTTTTACATAATTATCTTCTCTTTCATTTTTCCTAAGAATTTTTATAAATAAAAAAACTGTAAAAAATAACCCTAATTTTACTCTCGCTAATACCTCCACGATCAAGATTTATAACTGAATTAATCTCCTATTTAACTACAAATTTTGTTTATTCTCTACATTTTTTTTTGTTTAGTACGATTTTTCTTTCCACTTTTTTTTTTTTTTTTGGTTGCCATATAAACCTCAGTTACAATTTTGAGGAAGGTGAATGTTTAAACCATCATTTCGGCTATACCCTTGGGAAGTTATCCCTCACCGGATAGTTTGGACTGGCATCTTACAAAAAATGGCATTTATACGGTCAAATCAGGGTATAATACTCTGCGGCAGCATAAGGTCGGTTCCACTGTTACGACAGTTTCTGGTCCCAATATTATTCCATTACAAGCCTTTGTTTGGCAGATTCGGTGTCCGTCAAAACTTAGGCATTTTATGTGGCAAGTTCTTATTGGCTTTGTCGCAACATTAGCAAATCTTCGGAAACGCGGAATGGGTTGTGATATTGAGTGTGCTCTTTGTGGCTGGTCGGAAGAGACAATCAATCATGTTCTGTTTGAGTGTCCTCCGGCGAGACAGGTTTGGGCATTATCCTCGTTTCCGACGGGGCCGGGGTTTTTTCCTTCATCGTTGATTTATGCAAATATGGATTTTTTGTTTTGGAGATTTCAGCAGGTTCCCTTGGCAGATTTATTTCCTTGGCTTTTATGGTATATTTGGAAGGCACGAAATGATAAAGTTTTTAGCAACTTGGACTCTAATCCACTTACGATTTTGCGACTAGCGGAGGATGAATTCAAGGTTTGGTCTTCGGCGCAGGCTGAAGTTTCGGGGGAATCCCCATATGGCGATGTCCGGTCGGGTCCTGCGAGTGACAATATTTTAGGGGTGGATAGATATGTTACGAGTTATAGATGTTTTGTTGATGGATCCTGGAAAGAGTCAGACCAATACGCTGGTCGCGGATGGTATTGTCTCTCCCCTGTAGGGGAGCCTCCAACTATGGGAGCAGCCAACCTCCGTCGTAGTCTTTCACCCCTTCATGCTGAGGTTGAAGCCCTGGTATGGGCGATGAGGTGTATGATTGGTGCAGATAATCAGAATGTCGTCTTCCTAATGGATTGCGCTGATTTGGTGAAGATGGTGTCTTCGCCTTCTAAGTGGCCTGCCTTCAAGATTTATCTGGATGAGATTGAAGCTGATAAAGATGAATTCACCACCTTTTCCTTGGTCTTGATCCCTCGTTTGCAGAATGGTAGAGCGGATAAGCTGGCGCGACATGCTCATTCAGTATCGCATTTAGTCACCTATGTAAACAATTTTCCTTGCAATTGGCTCGTTTGAGCTGATCTTGTACTATGCTGACAAAAAAAAAAGAATGTTTAAACTTTTTTTATATTCATTTATTTTCTCTTGAACTCATTAATTCTGAATTTATCTATTCATTTGGAAGATTTCTCTGGATTATACTCATGTTTAACATCTTAATTCTTTTTTTTTAAAGAATGGATCTGCAACTTATTCCAGATATGGTAGTTAGTTTTCTAAATTTTGTCTTTCTCTTCATCGATTTTTCAGTATTTGCTTTTATTATCATAATGTTTTTTTATCTATTAATTCTGATGACATTTTTTTAAGGGAAAATTTGAAATAAAGGATCACTAAAAAAAAATTGACCATATACACCTTTATTTGAAAATGGTCATTTTTACCAAAAAAATGCCCATAGGAATTGAAAAACCCAAATTTAACAAGTTTAAAAATGTGAAATATAGGAAAATAAGTAGATATACAATAGTAGAGGTAATATAAATTTTTTCCAAAAAAAAAAATATATAAGTTATTTTCTTTTTATGGATAAAATTTGATATAAAAAATTTAGAAAACGTTTTCTGCTGTTCTGAAAATTTAAGATGATGTGTTCTAACATTTTGTACATGTTATACTAAATTCAGGAATAGTTTCTGTTCTAAATAGTTTAAGGGCCGAAAATACTGAATTCTACAAAATTCTAAACGTTTTAGTATAATCTTTCTACGGTTTACTCTATGTTCTAAACATTTTAGTATAATCTTTCTACGGTTTACTCTATCCTCTGAAATCTTTAGAATATGTTTTATTCTTTTTACTCTATCTCTGAGAAAATTAGTTGACATCTACTACGGAAAAGTAGATTGTATACTCTGAAACTTTTAGTGATTGCTAAATATAGAAAGTGAATNACTTTTAGTCATTGCTAAATATAGAAAGTGAATATGTGGAATAGGAAACTGAATATTTATCTAATAATTAGGTAAAATCGTAATAATTTGTTCAAATTGTGTTCTACAAAATTTAGAAATAGTTTTCTAATGATTTTAGAAATTTTTAAAACAACCCTATTAACAACCCTAATAGTTTTCGTTTAGTGGTGTGTTAAACCGTTTTCCCCCATTTCTTTTCACCATTTTCGAGCCATGACAATGCACATCTATGTTAAGAGTGGAGAGTGGAGATTGTTTGACAATCATGAGTGGAGATTTATTATTGATGAAGACAATCGTGGAAGACTACTAACTTTGGAATCGAGTACAACACATGAAGAATTGAAGATTATGGTTTCGGAAGCCTATGGAGTAGAGCCTAGTATGGTTGATATGGAGCTAAGTTTTTTACCCACAGATCTTAGTGCTGATTGTCCTCCTGTCGTTANATCGTTATGATGAATAATAGTTAGGTCACAAATTTTCTTTCATACTATAAAAAGAAGAAAACAGTAAATTTGTGTGTGACATTCAAAGGTGGTGTTGAGGATGTTGGGAGCAAAGTCATATTGGATTTGAATAAAGAACCAGGGGTTTCAAGTGTTGAAGATGGCGATGGTAGACCGAATGAAAACCTTTATACATTTGTGGGTACTGATGATGCCAAACGGAGGGATGTTTTAGGGAAGAAAACATCCGACGAAAACACCGGTTATGGTGTTGGAACGTCGTTGAAAGGTGTGAGCATAAGGAAGGGTCAATATTTCAAAAGCAAGGAAGTGTTACAAGCAACAATGGAGTTGTATGCTATGAGGTACAACTGTGACTGCAGGGTTACAAAATCTGATACAGTATTCTGGTGTATACGCTGCATAGAGGATGTTTGCAAATGGAGTCTTCGTGCTGAGTGTTTAAATGGGTCTATGTATTTCAAGATCAACAAGTTTGTGGGGGACCATACTTGTGCTCCTTCGAAGAAGAAGAAATTTTGTAGGACACCTTCAGCTAAAACAATTGGACATCTCATTATGCAGAATTATGAGGGTGTATTGGAAGGGCCTAAACCGAATGATATCATTAATATTATTCGTACAGAGTATGGTTGTGATTTAACTTACTCTCAGGCATGGGAGTCTCGCGAGTATGCAGTGAATGAAGTTAGAGGAATCCCTGAGAAGAGTTATGGTAAAATACCAAAATACTTGTACATGATACAAGAAGCGAATCCGGGTACCTATACAAATTATGAAGTTGATTGCGACAGTAGATTCAAATATCTGTTTATGTCTTTTGGTCAGTCAATAAGAGGATTTTACAAGGGAATGAGGAAAGTTATTGTGGTTGATGGAACATTTTTGAAGAACAAATACAAAGGAGTTCTACTAGTTGCTACAGCAGTAGATGGGAACTCTAATTTGTATCCAATAGCATTTGGAATTGCTGATTCTGAGAATGATTCTTCATGGGCGTGGCTTTTTTAGCAACTAAAGGTTGTTATTGGAGATGAGAAAGATTTATCTTTCTTTTCAGATAGGCATGTGTCAATTAGCAAATCACTTGATAAAATCTATCCATTGTCTACTCATGGTATTTGCATCCACCACTTGATTGGTAATGTTATTACATATCACAAGGGAAGGGGTGTGGCTGATTTGGTTTTAAGAGCGTCTATAGCTTATAGAGTTGCTGAGTTTCAAAAAAGTTTTGGAGACATTTGCAACATCAGTCCTGCGATTGGAGAGTACCTAGAGGATGCTGAGGTTAAAAAATGGGCTCGATGCCATTTCCCTGGATACAGATATGACCAGAACACAAACAATGCTGCAGAGTCGATCAATTCAGCTTTGAGATCACCTAGAGAGTATCCAGTAATCCCTTTACTAGACAGCATCAGAGAGATGTTAACACGCTGGTTTTTTGAGCGAAGAGAATTAAGTGCCAAGCAGAAAGATCCTTTAACTGTTAAGGTGGAGAAAAAGATGTCAAGAAGAATAGTGAAAGATAAATACTTTAAAAGTTATCCGATTGGAAGAAACATAATACAGGTCAAAGCGCATGGGGTAGACTTTGTGGTTGACTTGGAGAGAAGGACATGTACATGTGGGAAGTTCTAAATGGGCAAACTCCCTTGCAGACACGCCATCAAAGGAGCTTTTGATATAGGCAATGATCTATATCCATATGCTGATGATATGTATAGTACTACCAGTTGGAGAGAGTACTATGAGGAGACTGTTAATCCAATAGGTATTCCAGAGAACGAATGAGGCGTCCCTGACCACGTTGAGGCTGCAAAAGTTTTACCACCTGAATCAAAAAGACACCCTGGTAGACGAAGGAAACGAAGACATGAAACGGTGGAAGACAAGATAAGAGCATCTCAACAATCACAATCGTCAAAGAGACACAAGTGTAGCCATTGTGGTAAAGAAGAACACAACCGATCAACATGTGATGTCCCAATATAGGTAAGGTGGCTTGTTTTATTCTTTGTTATGATTTTAAACCATTCCCAGTTTATTTTTCAAGAAGACACCCTGGTCGAATTTTTTATTTCTAGTTTTTGTTTAAACTCTACTCTTGAGTTGTCAAGACTGACTTATACATTTCATTATTCCCAATTTATGGTTGATTTATTCATTTCTACTTTTTGTTTAAACTTTATCATACACAAACAAATTCGGCCAAAAAATTATGATCATTGTGATAGGTTAACAAACCATAATTTGAAGGTGAAGGTCAAAAGGGAAAAAAGCAAACAAATTTCAAAAAAAACAAAAAGAAAACATGATCATGTTCATACGCTCAACCTAGTAATTTGCTGCATCCAATCATGAGCATGCACAATATCACTAAGATCACCATCATCTTCTTATTGCTGGCTTTTGCTTCAGCCAAA
>NC_025704.1:24050254-24057257 GCF_000633955.1 Camelina sativa | reverse complement strand
AAAACATGATCATGTTCATACGCTCAACCTAGTAATTTGCTGCATCCAATCATGAGCATGCACAATATCACTAAGATCACCATCATCTTCTTATTGCTGGCTTTTGCTTCAGCCAAAGCATCCTCTATCTTCTCAAATATCTTCTTTTCCATCTTCTCATAAAATATTTTCTCAAACTCCAATCTCTCAGTTTGAAATCTTTCAGGTGCTTCTCAAACTCAACATTCTTTGCAGTCAGTGTCTCTATCTCGTTGACTAAAGCCTCATCAACCCATTTAAAGGTGTGATCATCGTTCCTAAGCTACAAGAATCCCAACTGTTATAATCAAAAATTTAAAATATACAAAACGTGTAAACAAATCAATTTACCTTGTTTGATGCAGACTTTGATATAAGTGCTATAGTATCTCCGGTAAGGATTGGGATCAGACTTTGATATAAGTGCTATAATTCCTTCCCCGCACCAACATCTCCTTGGAACACCAATCACTCTTACTCTTGAACGGGAACTATTTGATCCAGTCGAATTGCTTGATACATTGCTCATCTTCTTCTCGCAATCGATAGGGTACTAGGTCGATATTAGGTTTCTTTGAATTTGGGATTTATGTGTTTCTTTGTAAANGTAATTTATGATTAGCTCTTAAACCAAATTAAAGAAAATCGGTTTGGTTTTAAACGAAATTAAAGGAAGTGAGATTTTGGTATTAAACAAAATTAAAGAAAGTCCGGTTTGGTGTTAAGCCAGACTTAAAAGTATGTTTATTGGTTTGATAGAATTGGTGAAAAAACCATCGACATCCTATAGAGATGAAACAAAAAATCATATCATATATTAAGCTAAAACAAAAATCATATTATATATTAAGCTAAAACAAAAAACAGAAATCATATCATATATTAAGCGAAAAAAAAAAAAAAACCAAAGTCATATCATATATTAAGCTAAAACAAAAAACAAAAATCATATCATATATTATGCTAAAACAAAAAAAACCAAAGTCATATCATATATTAAACTAAAACAAAAAAAACCAAAGTCATAGAATGTGTCAAACTAAAGACATACTAAAAAAGATGAAACAAATCAGTCAATTTCGATATGGTGAGACTCAGACTTTGGAGGGACATAGTTCTTCATACGCTCAAGTAATATTGGATCCTTTGCAGCTTCCCACAGATCGACAGCAATCTTCAAGCGCGCTTATTTGATGTTCTCATCGCTCATCAAATCCAAACTTAGAGATTGCATATGACACTCAATGTATTTCAATGCATAGACCCCGCAATCGCTATGCGACTTATTCAAATCGGATAGCATCTTCATGTCTATGATTTCATATGGTGTCAAAAGAGATGCTTTTCCATTCACCTTTGCATTAATTTCTTTCAAAATCCTTGGGACGCACGTTGCGAAACACTAGACATACCTTCTATTCTTGTGTCCAGCACAGTCGAAGACTTCAACAGTTCTTAAGACGAAGTTAACGAAAACAGAAATCCAGTGGTTGCTGTTGACGCAAATCGGAGCGTATATCCTGTCAACATCTGTACCCCATTGTTTTCCTATCTTTCCGTGAGAAGGAAACTCACCATTAGCATACTCGAGAAGTCTACTATCCCATTTGTGCTGCCGCTTTGTCTTCAAGTACTTGGTGTATTCCACTTTGATTCTCTCACTGAACATGCAATTCATGAAACCAACACGGTCTGACTTCATTTGACCTAAAGATGTTTTCTCCCGGAATAAATACATCATCGCATCCATTTCCTTGAAAACAAATAAAAGTGAAATTTAAATTTAACCATGGTAAAATAATGAACAAATTAACTATTGAAAAAATCAAGTTTATACTCACTTGATTGTGCAGCCACTTGTAGTGAGTAATGACACGGTCGAGCACTTCATGATTAATTACCGATGGACCCAACTTAAGTTGCTCGTAACTGTGGAAAAAAAATAGTAATATGTAAGCCAAAATTTTTAAAATCTGGACAATTATTAAAAATATAGTAATTTGTAAGAACACGTACCTATGATTCCTTTGTCATGCTTCCAAAGCATTCCATCTAACTTCGGAAACGAAAACCAAATCAGCATCCTCGTCATACTTTCCCGCATCTATTGGAGGATCAACTCCAGGTACACATGGTTTTTGCGAAAGATGTCCTATTGTTTTCGCTAAGAAATCTTGAGTGCCCAATAAATCCTGACTTTCAATATTAAGGTCTATGGCCCCCGATTTGGTGAACAAATCATCGAAAAGAAAGTTATCTTCCTGTCAATGAAAAGATCAAACAAAGTTTAATGTTTACAAACAAATAAATCCAAACAAAGTTTAATGATTACAATACAATACATAAAGTTCACAAAGACAATTACAATATTTAAGTTTACAATTAGCCAAATAATTTCAAAAAACTTACAAAGCCGAATGTTTAAGAAAAAAACAAAAAAAAAACATAACCGATTTCCAAAACATTAAAACGAAGACAACTTTTACCAAGTTACTTTTTACGTACCAAACTCTTTGGTTGAACGGATGGTGATTTCCCCTGTTTCAAAAATAAGAATCAATAAGTTTGACAAAATCATTACATATACAACACCAAAGCATATAAATTATTTATTGACTTACCACATCTTTTGGTTTAAAGGATGATGGTGTGGCTTGTGTCGAAGTTGATGCTATAGTCGATAGTATCTCCTTCACTTCTGATACATCCTCCTCCACCTTCTTCAATCGCTGGCTTATTTCTTCCTTAAAAGGCTTGAAAGAAGCTTCAAACATACCTTTAATGAATGACTTTATTTCTTCATCAAAACCATGAGTGAACGACGTTGCGGCTCGCTGACATAGGAGTTGCATTTTTCGACTCTCTGCACCATGATCAATCTGCTTCGTCTTTCTCTTCTTCGTGCTTGATGCTCCCACATTTACATCTTCCTTCTTCTCGCTACTCTCCAACCCAGACAATTGATTGTCTCCATCACTTTCCTTTTCAACATGATCATCTTCGTTTACAACCTCCTCTATCTTCTCTTCTTCAACATCATTAGATTCAACATGACCCCACTCATGGTCTCTAAAATCGTAACCAGATCGCACCAAGTCGTTTACGTTTTTGACTCCCACATCATCGATCTCATCATGCCTAAAAAACTCTATATCATCGATTATGTCAAAATTTCCTGACCTCGAGATGTATGGATAGACGATATCCTACCAAAAAAACAGTAACAAAAATTTTGGTTAAGCAATAGTAAAAAAACAGAACCATATTCAGACCATGACAATTAAAGAAGAATAGAGAAAATTAATTACTAACCTTTGGTCCAAACGATTGCTCTATGATGATAATGTCTTGATAAGACACTTTTGCAGCTCCCTTCCAGTTATAACATCTAGCACCGTTTGTGAATTCCTTGTTGATCTTTTCTCCCAACAACTCTCCAACCACTGGAATTGCTTCCATAACCCATACTTGAAGTGCAAAGGAGAAGCCATTAAGAATATAACTGTTGGTCTTCTTCAACTCCTTTCTTGTGTCCATGATCGAGGTCACAAGGTAGTCAAAAGAATGCAAACCCCAAGGATAAGCTCTCAACTTATCAAGATCCATCACCAACTTGATGTATGAGAGAGGGATCTTTTTCTTCTCGTCCTTAGCCATTACCAAACCAGCTATGACGCACACATATACAAATCTTAGCTTGTCATCAGGTTCCCACTTGGGAGCTTCTACTAGGTGCACATCCATCAGCCGCTTAATGGTAATCTCCCCATCTCTCTTCAATAGTCTAGCCCAAAAACCTTTATCCTTCTTCCAACTGTCTTCATTCCAAGATTTCAAATCTAACCTGAAATCATCCTTGCTTTAGCGGATAACCGATCGGATTTTGGTTCGGATCAGTTTAAAACTAAAATCCAAATTACACTCAATATAAAAACCAATCGGTTTTNTTGTGATCAACTGCCTACACATAATGCTATGTATAAAACGCGCAGAGTACCCTAACCCATTCTCGTAGATGGCAAACAAATTTGAAAACACAGGATCACTCTTCACTTGCTCATACTCTGTTGGCAAAGCATCCTTGATTCTTGTTAAGATAGACATTCTGCAGCTATTGTTTATCTGCTTCACTTGTGGTTCATCACCGTATTTGAAAATGCCTTTAGGATACTCCTTTTCAAAGCCTGAACAATAGATTAAGAAAAATTAAATCAAACACAAGATTAAGAGTTGTTAAGTATAGCTCGCATGACAAGAATCACAATAATCAAGAATCACAATTACCATGAGTTAATTTATTATTTCAAAATATATGAAAGTACCTTCGTTTATCATCCCGATTGATCCTGATTTTTCATCCATGTAGAAGCTAACTAAATCAAAGTGCACCTGACATGTCAAATAAAAACTTATTACAATCAAAGAACCAAGAAACTAAATCGAAGTGCACCTGACATGTCAAATAAACACAAACACATTTGTCTAATAATCATTCACACAAAATGAAAACAAGAACATGAAGAAAGAATGTAAAATAAAGAGCACAAGAAACCTAAATGCAATTAAAATTCAGAAATTTAAAACTAACTAAATTGAGATTTCTAAAGCTTAAAATATCAAGATGTCTTTTATAATTCAGAAATTTGTTTACCCGATTTGGTAAAATTAAGAAATTGACCCATTAAACATTCACACTTTTCACCGGAAGTTATCGACTAAAGATCAAACATGGAGGAAGAAGTAATGTTAAATCAAGAGCATAAAAAATCAACATGCAACTAAAATTGATACTTGTAAAACTAACGAAATCAATATGATAAAACTACAAAGATTTGCACTACAATATGCTGAAAATTTTAATATGTTGTGAAGAGAAGCAAACAAAATTGAGCGATTAGTGGGAGGAAACTAAAAATTGATGATTCGCAATAACAAGAGGAAGACAAATAAAAAGGAGGACGAAACAAACATAAAGCTTTGCCCAGATGAGTAAAAACGAGGATAAAAACACACCTCCATCGATGAATCGCGACCACAAGAGGAACCCAGTCACCGCCGCTGTCGATATCACCAAAATTTGTTTTTTTTTTTACGATTTCACCGAAGCTTTGCCCAGATGTCGATATCACCGAAGCTTTGCCCAGATGAGTAAAAACGAGGATAAAAACACATCTCCATTGATGAATCGCGACCACAAGAGGAACCCAGTCACCGCCGCTGTCGATATCACCGAAGTTTGTTTTTTTTTTACGATTTCGTAAAACATGTAAGAAGAGAAAGGAAAAGGGTTTGGGTAAATTACGATTTCGTGAACTCTCTTTTCCAATTAGAGGTTTAGGATTTTGTTTTGTTTTCTGATTATTTTAGGAAATAAATTTAACGATTAATTATATATTAACTTTATACATTTTTTCTTTTTTAAGTTTTTTATAAATTGAGGGCAAAACTGGATTTTGGTTATTATAAAACCTATATGACCAAACCTAAAAAAACCAAGTGTATATGGATATTTTTTTTAAAAAATGTCCTTTATTTCCAATTTTTCCTTTTTTTAATTTGATTTCAGGTATTATTGTGGTTGCCATCTGCTTGATTTCAGCCTAATCCTTTCTATTGAATTATGTAATCACGATAAACTGGAGAAGAATGTGGATAGACTTGATTTAATAGTGGTGGATGACAAGGTAAATAGCCTAATTTTAATTGTTTATATTTAGCCACTTTTACATTGAATACTCTTTTGTGCTTTACTAGGTTTTCAAATGCTTTTACAAATTTTTTTGCTTATTAACATTTATTGTTGTCATTGTTGGTTAATAGGTTTCATTGAAAGGATGGGTTTGTTACTCATCAAGAGGACGGTGATCGATGATGATCACTAGAGAGCAGAGCCGGCCAATAGGCCAAGCAAGTCAAGCACTGGCTTGCGGCCGTTAATATTAACATTAAATTCCGGCCGGATTTTGATAAAGTTTCCCTTAGGCCAGTGGTCTAGTTAAAGTGAAACTATGTCAATAATGCAGGTTCGAATTCTAGAGTTGCATATAATTTTTTTGTTTTTGTTTTTGGCTTGTAGCCCTAAAAAATTCAGCGCTGGCTCTGCTAGAGAGCTAGCTAAAACAATAATGGTGATGGTTAGATCTGATGGAAGTGATATTCAATAGAAAAGGGCAACAAAGAGAAGATATATATATGCTAGCACTATTCATTGTGAGGGCTAATGAACATGTCCATTCATTCCCAACTTTGCATTCTCTTACTTTTTGTAATGCAATAAAAAAATTACCATAAATGACATCAGCATAACAGAGTTTATTTTCATTTTTTAAGACTCATTTTTGTCGATTGTATTGTACATGATATCAAAGTTACAAAATGGTACATTTACTATTATATTATTAGTACATTTACTATTATAGAACAATACTTGGATTCACTCCTAGGGGTGAACCTCTCCATTCACCCCCTAATAAAATAAGGCAATAAAATCTTTATACATTATTATAAAAT
This sequence comes from Camelina sativa, assembly GCF_000633955.1. NCBI lineage: Eukaryota > Viridiplantae > Streptophyta > Magnoliopsida > Brassicales > Brassicaceae > Camelina > Camelina sativa. Next base: position 24,050,729 of record NC_025704.1, on the reverse strand, counting down.
TAAAAAACTTAAACCGCACTTTAATAAACCCAAACCGACATATATAAAATTTAAACCCTAACCATCTCATTTGTGAACCCAAACCGTATATAATTTCGTTCTACTTATAAAATCTAAACCCTAACCATCTTATTTGTGAACCCAAACCGACATATAATTTCGTTCTAATTGTGAAATCTAAACCCTAACAACTCATTTGTGAACCCAAACCGACATATTATTTTGTTCTACTTGTAAAATCTAAACCCTAACTATCTCATTTGTGAACCCAAACCGACATATAATTTCGTTCTAATTGTAAAATCTAAACCCTAACCACCTCATTTGTAAACCCAAACCGACATATAATTTCGTTTTAATTGTAAAATCTAAACCCTAACCACTTCATTTGTAAACCCAAACCGACATAATTTTATTCTAAGTGTAAAAATCTAAACCAAGCCAATATTTAACTTTCCTTAATTAAAAGTATACA
>NC_025704.1:23976282-24046010 GCF_000633955.1 Camelina sativa | reverse complement strand
CCAAGCCAATATTTAACTTTCCTTAATTAAAAGTATACAGAATTTGTTTCCTTAATTTGGTTTGCTTTTTAATTTAATTTAAATTTATTTTTGAAATAAAATATTAGATGGAAGATTCTGATTGGCTGAGAGAAAAGGAGGTGAATGGAGAGGTTCACCCCTAAGTATTTTTCACTATTATATCATTAGTATATATATATATATATATATATATATATATATATATTTGGACAAACGTGTAAATATATTATGTTTAATTTTTATTAGATTTTCATCTTTAAAACTATTTTTTTCTTGTATGTAGTTCGGGTCTAATACTAACTTGATATAATTGGCTACATATAGTAAATATCAAAAAAGACATTTGTTTCAAATTATTTTTCTCTAAATTGTCAAAGTGTTGCAAATCCATAATTTACATTTTTGTGTAGGTAACGCAATTCAACCTACAATTTTGCCCTAGTTCAATTGTTGTACCAAATTACATGTCCCTCTGTCTAACCAGTACGATGTCATTTTGATCTGTGTCGGTGAGAATCATTGAGTGACGTGGCAGCGTTCTGCTGGTTAAACGTATCAAAGGAAGACCAAAATATTTTTAAATCTAATGGACAGAAAAGATCATGACGTGGCCGTAATCTAATGGCTGATCAGGTCTACGTTTAAACGGAACGTATTTAAAGGACAACAGCAGACAAGGGATATATATACTACTAATCTCTCTATCTGACTGTTTCGATCGGAAAAAATGGCGGTGAACGGTGAAAATGGTGGCGGTGCGATTAGGGTTAGCGGAATGCAGTTTTCTTACGATGTCCAGGATCCTATTTTCTTCGATTTCAACATCGATCTCTCCGCGGGATCTCGTTGTCTCTTGGTTGGTGCTAATGGATCTGGTATTAAAAAAAAAAACAAATGATCGAATCGTTTCGATTTCTTGATATCTTTGGTTGTTTCTGTATCTATGAATCGAAACTAGATAGATTTGGGGGCTTTGACGAATATAGAAATGTGATTCGTGTGGTTCTGTTTTAATAGTGTTCGATTTGGTTCAAGAGATGATGATCGTAGTTGTGTGGTTTCATTGAACAGGGAAAACTACATTATTGAAGATTCTGGCTGGAAAGCATATGGTTGGAGGAAAGAACGTTGTACAAGTGCTTGATCGTTCGGCATTTCATGATACAGAGCTTGTTTGTAGTGGTGATTTGTCTTACCTTGGAGGATCATGGAGTAAAACCGCTGGTTCTGCTGTGAGTGACTAACCCTGTACTCTCTTATGAGATCATGAGTTGTAAAAAAAAAAAAAACACTGCAAAGGTTTGATCTGAGAATATTTTTTTGTTTTTTTTTTTTGGAAATGTTTAGGGTGACATTCCTCTTCAGGGAGATTTCTCAGCAGAACATATGATATTTGGAGGTGGGGATTCTCTGATCCTAGTATGAGCTTTTTTTTGGAAAATGGTGAATTGTTTCTTTGTGCTTATTAGTATGTTATGTGTTTCAGTTGAAGGGATTGATCCTGTGAGAAGAGAGAAGTTGATTGATCTTCTTGATATCAATCTTCAATGGCGTATGCATAAGGTTTCTGATGGCCAGAGACGTCGTGTGCAAATATGTATGGGTCTTTTACATCCTTTCAAGGTAATACACACAACCAAAGATTGATTTTTTTTACACATCATGGTCTGTGTTTTATTGTTTATCATACATCTGATCCTTAAAATTGTAATGATCGTAGGTATTATTACTGGATGAGGTTACTGTTGACCTCGACGTTGTTGCTAGGATGGATTTGTTGGAATTCTTTAAAGAAGAATGCGAACAGGTAAGCCATTCAGTAGATCCACTTAGACTTTAGATGTCTATGAGCTTATGGTTAGAAACATCAAATGCTAATTTTCTTGTTTTATATTTGAGTAGAGAGGAGCTACAATTGTATATGCAACTCATATTTTCGACGGTCTAGAGACATGGGCTAGTCATCTAGCTTACATTCATGGAGGAGAACTGAAACTCTCGGCCAAACTGGATGATATCAAGGATCTCAAAACCTCACCAAATCTGCTCTCTGTTGTTGAATCTTGGCTCCGGTCTGAAACCAAAGTCGAGAAGAAGACGAAGAAGAAACCTGTTGTTACGTCTCCATTTATGTCCTCTAGACAAATGGCGTATTACCGATGAATCTTAACTTCTATAAGAGATAGTAAGAATAAGAGCACTTCCACTTTTATGCCTTTGTTTTTCTCTATGGTACTTCATTTTTTAGAATCCGATCATTTTTCACACAAATGAAAGAAATTATGTAAAACTATGTTTTTAATCAAATTATTATTTAACGTTAGTTGAACTGCTTATGTCCAAATTCTGGTGTGGATAGGTCGGATATTACACGCTTTCACAAATCACAATACTACTGACTATAAGTTTCGTCTCCAGTTAAGCATGTGAATCAACTTTGAGTTGTTTCAATGTTGTTTTGACAAAAACTAAATCGTGTGTCTGTCGGCGGTAAAGCCCGTAAAGCAAGGGTTTTAGGCGCCAAATATTATAGGTATTTTAGGGGCACCAAATTTGTAAAACTTCTTTTGATGTAGTGGTTTTTTCTTTGATCTTGAGTCACTTAATTTTTCTTTTTTGTTATTATTTTTTTTTATTTAACACCTGACCTTTGTATATACATCTAGGTTAAATACGTGAAATAAATGAAAATGAAGCTGAATCCAAATTTAATTCTACATCCCTAAACAAACAGTTAGAAATGTTTGGATTAGTTTAAAATAATATATATAGTATCCCTTATCTAAATTATATCTTAATTTGTTCTTATATATATCACTCATGCAGCTTTGTACGCAGCTTCAGGATCCGACGCCAATCATGGGGGCTAAGAATTTTCGACGGAGTCTTTCTCCCTTGCATGCCGAGGTCGAAGCTTTCCTGTGGGCTGTGCGCTGTATGATCGGGCATGGATTTCGTGACGTGGCTTTCTACACGGACTGTTCAGACTTGGTGAAGATGGTGTCTTCTCCTCATGACTGGCCAGCATTTTCGACATATCTCAACGACATCAAGAGTGACAGGGAGGAATTTTCATCTTTCTCTTTATCTTTTGTTTCTAGAAATGCAAATGTAAATGCGGATTCTTTGGCATGCCAAGCGCGTACTTCTCCGCATAATGTCTTGTTTGTACAAAAATTTCCATCATATTGGCTATTATGAGCTAATCTTTTGTTGACAAAAAAAAATCACTCATTGAGGTCTGAGTAAAAGTTTACGTGAAAAGTTTTCCAATTTTAAAAAAATTAACACAAATATAATTCCGCACGTACGTGCGGGTCTGAACCTAGTTAGATAAGTAATAGGGTAGTACAAAGAGTTAGCCAACTGAAACTTGGTTTTTATGGTGGATGGATGATGAATGAGATATGATGTGATGATGGTGAACAGGTGGAATGCAAGGAGTTTCAATTACCCTTATGTTGTTGTAGTATAAGAGATGTCAATCCCAAATGAGTGTATGCAAGCAATCAGGATATGAATATTTGTCTAAGTTAAGCCAAATATGTAGGATGTTTGTCACTAACAACCTAATGATGAATGTAAAATGCAAAAAGTAAAAGCTATTAAGAACATGATACTAAATGCAATAGAACATGATGATCTAAACAACAATGCAATGAAACAGAAACTATAGTAATGCAAGACAAGTAAAGAACTAATGCAAGGCAAGTAATGAACATGATTGAACAGAAAACTAAATGAATGCAACAGGAATGCAACTAAAATGAAACAGGAAATGAGACAGGACAAACACAAAGCATAAACAAGAATTATGGGGATGAGCTCGAGCAAGCACTCGATCGCACTCGATCGAGTACAGGGTCGAGTTGAATAAATGCGAGAAACAGAGCAATGTAAACAAAACAGAGCAAGACAAAAGTAAATCAAACAACATGCAAAAAACATGATTTAAACTAGGAAATCAATAGACAAGGAAGGTCTTGAGGAGGGATTCATGGGCTGGACTAATGGTTATGGTCATCTAACTTGGTCAACAAATCTCAAACAACTTGAGCTAATCTCTAGACAATGATCTCCTAGAACATGTTAAATCCACTCTCATGGCAAAAATAATCAAGCTCATAAATTTCTAGACTAGTTCTCACATAGCAAAGAACTTATACAAGCAAGCATTAAGCAACAGATCATTTATGTCAAAAATCAAACAAGACATCTAATCTCTTAGCATGCCTAATGATAATCTCTAGATCTAGCCTTATCTAACAACCTAGACATTGGTGTGATGCTAAGATGCTTAAAATCAAACCCTACCCTCTCGACACTTGGCCCCCAACAACAAGGTTTGCTCCTCACCAACGCGATACTACCAGCCCAATCCTGAATGCACATTGGTTGTTTTCCTAGGACCATCAATCTGACAACCAGGTGAAGAAACCTGGACATCCGAAGACGGAGATGGAGCTGACATGACTGCCGTAAAAGAGAGTGCCTCTTCCCAAGCTAAGTTATCGCCCAAAGCCTCAGTAATTATATCATTCGTCTCGATCTCTAAACCTTGAAAAACTTTTTTATTTGTGGTCTTCCAGATTGCCCATAAAATTCATGGTAATTAAAAAAGTTGATCATGATCACCCTGTTGAGAGACACCTCTCTAGAAAACAGAATCCAAATTCGAGTACACCGACTCATATGGAAAACCCTCTGACAAGACCATAGTCGCAGATAAATCCCAAACTTCACACGAGCGAGGGCATTCAAAGAAAACATGATTAATAGTCTCAACCGTAGAGTCACACTATTTACACCAAATATCATATTTGACAAATCTGTGTATCAATTTAGTTTTATAGATAGGTTGTACTTACTAAAAATATTTATTTTATATTCTTTGTTAAATTTAATTTTAGTTTAAAAATTCTAAACCCGTACATCGGGCGGGTCCTAACCTAGTGTTATATAGTTTACAAAAAAAATCGTGTACTTCTCTTTTATTATATAGGAGATTAAGAAGTATTTACTTTTAAGAAGTTTAACCAATCATAATACTGCATAATATAAAATATTAAAGTAATCTAAAAAATTTTAGAAAAGAGTTAAAATAAATTAAATATTATTATCGGAAAAATATTTACATGATTAACCAATCTGTTAGAGCATGTTACGCTTAACCTCTCAATATTAAAAAACCAAAAAAAAAAAAAAAACCACCGTATTATTTTTTGTTTCCTTCTTCCGACAACTTTTGTTTTGTTTTGTTTCCTTCACAAAACCTTAATCAGGATATTTTTGTTAATTTATCCGACTGTAAAATAATTAAAAACCTAACTTACCCAAAAAGAAAAAAATCTTCTTTTTTTCTAAAGTGTAAAAAAAAGGCGAAAAAAAAAAATTGTCACAAATCTCAATTTCTTCTCGCCGTCCCTCTTCGTAGTATTAATTTACCCAAAATCTTCTTCTCGTCGTTCGACGAAAATCCGATTTCGTACCCAATTCCCGGGTCAAATCAATCTCAAAGTTTGTGCCTTTTTTTCGTTTCTGATTAGGGTTTTAATCAATTTTGGCAATCGGGTCTCTTAGGTTGAAGTGTTCTGAGTTCAATCGATGGTTTTGGACCTTCTGGTATTTGAAGCTCGTTGATTGCGAATTGGCTTCTGGAATCTGGATTCATCGATCTCTGGATGTTGAATTCGTGAATCTGAGGGGAGTTAAATGCTGAATTGGAAAACAGATCCAGGGGCTAATTGAGGGGAAAATAAAAGAGGGTTCTTTTGATTTTTTTTTTGATTCTGGGAATTGTCGAGATCGGAGAAGATGGATCTTGTGATCGGTGGGAAATTTAAGCTTGGAAGAAAAATTGGTAGTGGATCATTCGGAGAACTTTATCTAGGTAGCACCGTGATGAGGACGATTTGATTTCGGGTTTTTTTTGTTTGTAAATTTTATGATTTTTGGGTTAACAAATATGTTGTTTGATTGATTTTTGTAGGTGTAAATGTTCAAACAGGAGAAGAAGTTGCTGTCAAGCTGGTAAATATTTTACCTCATTTGTCAATAACATAAAAAGATGTTCTTTTAGTTTAACTGCAACTTTCATGTGATGTTGTTGTTTATAAAAAAATTCTTGTCACATGAAGGCAATGAGAAGAGATTTGCTTTCTTGAATCATTCTGTCATTAAGATGAGCTTTGTTGTGGTGTGGTTTTGGATTTGCTTCTTTACTTTTTTTTAATTCTCCATTCTGATGCCTTTTATTATGATTTCAATTATTAGGAAAATGTGAAGACCAAGCACCCCCAGCTTCATTATGAGTCAAAGTTGTATATGCTGCTTCAAGGAGGATGTAAGTATCAATTACAACTAGCATTATATCATAGTAGAAAAATTTCTCGATTCGTGATGATTATATGTGCTTCTTTTGCAAATAACTAAATAGTTTTTGTTATGTTTCTTTCTTTTTGCAGCTGGTATTCCAAACCTCAAGTGGTTTGGAGTTGAAGGTGACTACAGCGTGATGGTTATTGACCTACTAGGTCCTAGCCTTGAAGACTTGTTTAACTACTGCAACAGGAAGTTCACCTTGAAAACTGTTCTCATGCTTGCCGACCAATTAGTGAGTTTATATGTATCTGCTAATTGGTTTCCAACTCTTACGTTTTCTGAATAGATGAATTCGTTTGTAATGGGGGAGATTGTTTTATCTGTTTGTGTTTCAGCTTAACAGGGTTGAATATATGCATATTCGAGGTTTCCTTCACCGTGATATAAAACCTGACAACTTTTTAATGGGACTTGGACGCAAAGCAAATCAGGTGCTATAATCTTTCTTTCTGTAAAAAGCTTGTGCTTTGACATATTATGCTCATAGATTAAATTTATCGTGATGGCGGGTTCTGCTTCAATCTTCTGAGCTAATTTCTCTCTATCGCAGGTGTATATCATTGATTTCGGACTTGGGAAGAAATACAGAGACCTTCAGACTCACAAGCACATTCCTTACAGGTAAGAGTATGCTGTGTTTTCTCCTTTCCCATATCCTTACTCAAGGATCTGGTATTTTTGCATCTTGATTTGCGTGAACTTAAGGAAAATTCAAATATTGTGGCAGAGAAAACAAAAATCTCACTGGGACAGCTCGGTATGCAAGTGTCAACACTCACCTTGGAGTCGGTAAGAGTGTTGTTTTGTGGTATTATATGTAGTTTGGGTATTTTTTCCCGTCAAAATACTTAATTAGTTTTTGCTGGTGTTTGAACAGAACAAAGTCGAAGAGATGATTTAGAATCACTTGGTTATGTGCTTATGTATTTTATCAAAGGAAGGTTAGAGTCTACAGCTTCTCCGACTTTGTCTTCCAACTTCTCTATATTTTCTTGAACAAATTTTAAACTCTTTCTGTTTTTTTTTTTTTTTTTTGCTATCAGCTTACCGTGGCAGGGATTAAAGGCGGGGACAAAGAAGCAGAAGTATGACAGAATCAGCGAGAAGAAAGTATCAACTCCAATAGAGGTTACAACTACTCGACAATCCTATATGATTTTTATTTTGGCGTTTGTTGGTAGTCTAGCTTTTCCATCTGAGCTTAGAATGTTAACGGAATGTTTTGATGCAGGTGTTGTGTAAAAACCAACCGTCTGAATTTGTTTCATACTTCCAATACTGCCGATCTTNTGGGTATTTTTTCCCGTCAAAATACTTAATTAGTTTTTGCTGGTGTTTGAACAGAACAAAGTCGAAGAGATGATTTAGAATCACTTGGTTATGTGCTTATGTATTTTATCAAAGGAAGGTTAGAGTCTACAGCTTCTCCGACTTTGTCTTCCAACTTCTCTATATTTTCTTGAACAAATTTTAAACTCTTTCTGTTTTTTTTTTTTTTTTTTGCTATCAGCTTACCGTGGCAGGGATTAAAGGCGGGGACAAAGAAGCAGAAGTATGACAGAATCAGCGAGAAGAAAGTATCAACTCCAATAGAGGTTACAACTACTCGACAATCCTATATGATTTTTATTTTGGCGTTTGTTGGTAGTCTAGCTTTTCCATCTGAGCTTAGAATGTTAACGGAATGTTTTGATGCAGGTGTTGTGTAAAAACCAACCGTCTGAATTTGTTTCATACTTCCAATACTGCCGATCTTTACGCTTTGATGACAAACCTGATTACTCTTACCTTAAAAGACTTTTCCGCGACTTGTTCATCCGAGAAGGTTCGCATTAACATCATTTTCATTAAAAAAAAGTTACTGTTTCAAGCCATTCTCGTCTCATATTTTAAACTGTATAAACTCTTACAGGTTATCAATTCGATTATGTATTTGACTGGACAGTCCTAAAGTATCCTCAAATCGGAACCAGCGCTGGTTCTAGTTCACGAACAAGGGTGATTATTGAAAATCGCTTACTTACGTTTTTACTCTCTTGGCTTTTGTGTTTCTGTGTGCTTAACGTAAAGGTATATCTTTCGGTTTTTTCAGCATCATACAACAGCGAAACCAGGATTCAACGCAGATCCCATTGGAAGACAAGAGAGGATCGCAGGTAAATTATTCTCCTCCTGCTTCTGTTGGAAATTTTAGAACCACACACATTCATTCCTCACACCAAACTTATGTTCTGTGTCTGAAAAGAACCCCGTTATAAAACTCCGGCTGCAGTGGAGGCATTCTCCCGAAGACACCCGACTACAACTTCTTCGCCACGTGATCGTTCCAGATCAAGAAACTCTGATGATGGACCTTTCGCTAAGCAGACAGTAAAAAATCTTACTTTACCAACGCATTCATTGATCTGATCCACTAATTATTATACAGAATGACTCAATTGTAATTCTTTTTTAAGCAGCAAGGAGACTCTGAAAGACCAAACAGTTCGTCAAGATACAGAACATCTTCTTCTAGGAAAGCCGTTGCTGCCTCAAGCTCCAGGCCAAGTTCTGCAGGTGGACCAAGCGAAAGCCGAGTTTCAAGTCGTCTGGTATCATCAAGCGGCGGTGGTGGCAGTGGCAGTGGTAATGGCCGTCCTTCGACTAGCCAGAGAATGCAAGCTGGATATGAATCCAAGACTTTGTCTTTCTCTCGAGCAACAGCTTCAAGAAACACTCGGGAAGATCAACTGAGAAGCTTCGAGCTTCTCTCTCTTCGGAAATAAAGGAAAATGATGAAGAGAGAGAGATACAGCAAACTCCATGAAAAATCACCCCCACATAGAATGACCTCTGAGAGAAAAGATGAGAGAATCTTGGTTTTGAGAGAGAATTCATATTATTATATATTTGAGCTGATGAAATCCTCAGATCTTTACAGGTAATTTCAGATTCAGCTTGCAGAGATGTATCCCACCACCGTTTATGTAATCGTGATGTGTTGGACAAAAATATAACAATCATAAGATGTAGAGAGTTTCCCATGTAAAAACGGTTGAAAAATTCTATCCGTATATTCGAATACTTCGGACCTTGTCTGTCTGTACTACTTACTGGCTTGGTAATAAGAATAAACAAAACAATCAACTGTTCTTTCGTCTGTTTTTAATACAACCAACCAAAAACTCTTGTTTTTCTGGGGAGTCAGAAATAAGAATTGTGAAAATTTGGCTTCAATCTCCACTAGGTACTAACCCCCAGAAAACTGCACACTGAATTTTTTTTGATAAAAAATTATAATAATTTATTTTGTTATTATGTTATATATTAATTTTTAAAATCTAAGCTATTAACGGAACTGATATAGATTTTATTCGATTAAATTTTTGAAAAAAAAATTAACCTGTTCTGGTAGAAAATGTTGATAAAATTTGTAGTTGTAGATTTTATTAAATTACATTTTTAAAATCTTAGCTGTTAATTTTTTAATAATATTTTTTTTTTCAAATACGAATTAGTTTAGATTCTAATAGGTTTTATTTACTTTTGTAGATTTTATTTAAATTGATATGTCTACAATTTTTTGTTTATTAATAATTAATAAAGATCAGTTGATTAATTAAACTTTTTTAATGGCAAGTGAATGTAATTTTTTACACATTTTAAGGTTAGTTTCATATTTGTACTTCCCAATTAATATAGTAGGATATAATTTATTAAATTTTCAAGTATTACTAATATTTATTAAGTTTTCAATTATTACTAATATTTATAAATTTTGTTACTATTTTTTTTTGTTTATGCATAGATATATACTCATATACATAATTTACATTTAGGCCTTAAATGGCTGTTGGTTTTGAAGTACTTTTTAGCTTTAGGTTTTGTAAAAGGCTATTTTGTAGCTATTTTCTGAAAAACATGTTTTCCTAAAAAATAGAAAATCTAGTTTTAGAGTGTTTTAAGAATTTTTTAACAAAAGAGAAAAAAAGAAAAAACTAAAAATCCATATTTTTTTGGTTTCTTCCATTCAAAACAAACTACCATTCAAGGTTTTAAACCAAAATCAAAACAAACTACCAAAGGTTTTAAATAGACAAAAATCAACACCAAAAATCAAAAACTAAAAAAAAAAAAAAAATCTAAAACCAAAAACCATTTAAAAAACTACAAACACTCGAGACTTTATTTTATTTTGAATATATAAAAGTGAAAATAAACCAGTTTGACACAAATTTAGGGGAAAATAACTAGAATAACTCTCAATCGGATTGGATAACTAGATTAACCCAACATTTTTGTTTAATGACCAAAAACCCTAGTTTTGATTTTTTTTTTTTTAATCATAAAAAATAGAAAAAGAAATAGGGCAAAAAAACAAAATCAATCAAACATTTTTTTTCCACATCCACCTCTTCCTTCTCCGGCATGGGCAAACAAATCAATCCAACATTTTTTGTGAAGTCTGCATTTAACTCAGAATCAACTGTATTTAGGTCTAGCTCTGATATTTACTATCTTCGGGAAGTTGTTGGACTGTTGGAGTCAAAAATTACATGGCCAAGTGATAAAATTATTTTTAACACTAATGTTGATTCGCAAAAGACTAATGGATCCAGGGTATTTTTTATTAACTGGGTTAATTGTTATAACTTTTTGAAAATCAGTAGTCATTGCTTCATTAATATTGTGAATACATAACTCTTTAGGCTGCAGGTGGAGATGAATTCGATGACAAATAGGTGAATTTAATGGTTTTTAATTTAAAAAAGCATTTCCTTTTCTTTATATATTTTGTTGTTGATGTCAAAAAATAATATTTTATTGTTATATATACACATAAATTATAATAGAAATTGATATTAGACAACAAACAATTACAAATACAAAATAAAAAATAGATATGAAATATTGTTTCATAGAATAATCAATATATATAACAATCATCAAAATAAAATTAAAGTACAAATGTACCAGCTATCATTTAAATTTTAATTCAAGTAGTTTAGGCCTTTAGGGTATTGGAGTATAGGGTTTAGGATTCAATCTCTTCAAACTTATGTTCCGTCTTTGTCAATTAACAAAATAAATTACAATAAAATTATTTTCAAATGTATAACATAAAATAAATCTGTTACAACATAAAATAAATCTGTAAACTCATTATAGCAATTACTTTTCTCTGTAATAGTCTGTTATCACAAGACAGATTTTTGGAAACAAAAAAAATCTGTCATAACATAAAATAAATCTGCCATAACATGCTACACCAATGTTATTACTGTAGGTCAAACTAGCAATTTTTATTTCCCAACAGAAAATCTGCTATCACTCGACAGATTTTATGTAAAATAATTAAAATCTGTTGTAACTAAAAAAAAATCTGTTATCACTAGACGTCAATCTAGTAATTATTTTTAAATCAACAAATCTGCCATGTTATGAAAGATTTTCACCGTTTTAACAAAATCTGCAACCACTACAAAAAAAAATCAGCCACAAATTATAAAAAAATTGTCATGTATTAGGAAGTCTGTTGTGTCGTCAATGATAAATCTGTCATGAAAAAAAACTGTTGAAAAAAAGAAAAACTGTCGCAACCATTTTGAATAAGTCTGCCAACTAAAATAAGTCTGCCGAAGAAAATCTGCCATTAACAATAAAATCTGTTATAAACTTATAAATCTGTCATAACTTACAGCAGATTTTTTTTATTTTTTTGTCCCTATCGCTGGAAAAAATCATTAAGGATATTTTGGTATTTTATTTTTTTCCTAACAAAGCAATAAAGGGTATTTTAGGTATAAAAATAACTCATCTAACCTTTATATTTTAGGAGTTAGTTTAGTAATTAATCCCTTAATTTGGATTAGTCTAGTAACTTTCCCTATATAAAATCTTAGAAATTTGATGCTCATTTTATATTGAAAACAAACACTGTAACAAAAAGTGTATAAAATCTTATAAATTTGTTCCCCTCCTAAGTAAGTTGATCTTGATCGTTTCCGCTAATCATTGTCATTAATCGCTGCGATTTGTTGTTACATACTGTATGAGAAATGAGAGACTTGTGGTTTAATCGTTGTCAACACTGTTGTTGTCTACAAACACCCAAAACGAACAAAATTGGGAAATGATAAAAATGCTGGATTTGGTTGACTCTTTTGTAGTCAAAGTTGAGGACTCAAACTGAAAATAAAACAAAAACAAAATACCACCACACCAGTCACCGCCGCTGAGTCTCTTTAAGGTATAATAAAATCAAAATTTATTACTTTTTTCTCTTTTTATTTTGCACGACTTTTTTCTCGTCTTCCCAACTCTTGGATTCCCCCTTTCGAACTGATCGAGGAAATTGCAGTGGTCACTGATCTCCCAAGTTTCTTCTTTCTACCTCGCTGCTTCAATCTCAACTTTTTTTTTTTTTTTAATTGAAACCAGAACTCGTTGTATAGGAGAGGACTCATCATCGATTTGGTCAGAGCTGCTTTTGTTGAATTCCGAAATTTTCTTTAAGTTTCGTCGTTGTGGTTTGTTTCGCTACTTGTATAAGATTTAATCTGAGGATTCTCGTGTTGGAGTTACTCTCTCTCTGTGATTTTCAAGTTATTGGAAGAAATTAGGGTTTTATAAGATTTCATGGATATCGATGGTGTAACCGATGCTCAGATTTTGGATCATGAGCTCTTACAGCTTCCTGGTTTGTCTCCTGTTTCACTTAAAGCTAACCCTCATATCGCTGACGAACTCTTCTCCCAGTGGCTTTCACTCCCTGAAACTGGCCGTTTGGTATTATTCTTATTCCCTTTGCCTCTGCTTCTTACTTCCGTTACGGTTCTATGTGACCCTCTTTTGGCAATTCATTTGTGTGTGATGTTTTTATGCAGGTCAAGTCTTTGATTGATGATGCTAAATCTAGCACACCAGTTAGTGCATCCAAGAATTGTACCAATCTCAATGTTGCTTGTGGAAGTGCATTGCCATCTGTGTTTATGAACAGTGGTACTCCCCCACTATCCCCACGAGGCTCACCTGGGTCTCCTCGTTTCTCCAGGCAAAAGGCTAGCCCTTCTTCTCTACATTCCCCTCTGAAATCAGTCAGGGAACCAAAGCGTCAACTCATTCCTCAGGTTTGATTTTTATATCCAACTGCTCCTCTTATTGATGTCTTACAAACAACAGGAGAAAGCACTTCCTTGCTTGACAGTTGAAACCAGATTGCAATAGCTTTCTAAGTAGATGCAGAACCATGAGAACAAATATAATAGAGACTACTTTCTTAGTTTAAGTAGATTAGGTACAAATATTTTGAACAAAATGATGACCACGAGTCAGTTTGTTTTAGTAATCCGAGTTAACATGTTACATAGTTGAAGGGTTTAGATTATAGTGTTCAACATTCTTGTTTGACCCTTCTGTACCTTGATATGTTATGCAGTTTTACTTCCAACATGGGCGTCCACCTGCGAAAGAACTAAGGGAGCAATGTATATCCATGGTTGATCAATTTTTTAGTAACTATATAGACGGACTTCATATGGATGGTGATGTTTAAATTCAACCTTTTTTCTACATCACAGTCCCGTTCTGTAAGGAATAGACACAAACAGTTGATCTTACATACACATTCTTGCTATTGTTTGCAGAATTCAAATCCATTACTAAAGAAGTCTGCAAGCTGCCTTCTTTTCTTTCTCCTGTACTATTTAGAAAGATAGACACGAGTTGCACCGGTATCATTACAAGGTAACTCATTGTTTACTTTTTTTCATATCAACAATAGTAGTCAAGTGTATATATACACAGGTATTCATGAAATCTAATACGAGAACACATTGGTAAATTGCACACCATTAATAGAATTGGACTGTGGCATAAGACTTTTAATACTTGTTTGTTATCTTTAGCTAGTATCTTGAAATACATCATATTTGGTTCCTGAATATAATGTTTTTCTGCAGGGATGCATTTATCAAATATTGGGTTGATGGACATATGTTGGCAATGGACTTAGCCTCACAGATATATAATATTTTAAGGCAGCCAGGTTGCAAGTACCTTACACAGGTCTCTTTCTGATTCTTTTCCCAATTCTTCGCTGCTGTTTCGATTTGCTTACCAAAGATTATCGTCTCTCTTCATTTCTTTAGTCCACTGTCCTGACGGCTTATTTATTTTCTTGGATTTGGGATAGGCTGACTTCAAACCAGTTCTTGATGAGCTTCTGGCAACTCATCCTGGCTTGGAATTCCTCAGGAATACTCCTGAGTTTCAAGAAAGATATGGTAAGAGCTTGGTTTATAAAACATTGATGTCTTGGTGTTTAATTTCTATAGTTCTACCGGAATGTCTGTTTTATATGTAGAATAAGACGTTCGTACAATTTCTTTCCACATCTCTGATGAACTTGAAAGTGACACCTTTAGCTGCCTCGTTAGGCCTAGGAAAATTATTCTTCCCATTTTAATTCTATGGCCATTTTCTACTATAACTATATCTTAAAAGTTATGAGATGACACATATATATATAATATTTTCATGTGCATACTGTTTTATACATCTATTGACTAAATTCTATTCTTTTCCTGTCCTTGTTTCATTCATCACTGTATTCTATTCCGTCTACCCAGCTGAGACCGTCATCTACAGAATCTTTTACTACATAAACAGATCAGGTACTGGTTGCATTACTCTTAGAGAGCTGAAGCGTGGGAATCTTATTGCTGCCATGCAACAAGTTGATGAAGAAGATGACATCAATAAAGTTATTAGGTGATTTTGTTTCCTTTTCATCATTTCTTAAAATGTACTTCAAAAAGATTTCAATTTTAATTTTATTTTATAATGAAAACCATGTAGCATTGTGAGTAATATGGGTGGTGCGTAGGTCTTCATATTGTTTCTTAGTCCATAAAACTCATAAAGGGGAAGGAGTGTATTGGTAGTTCATATTGATACTGAGGCAGGACATCATGCATGATTTGACCATTCAATACGACATTTTCTTTGCTTTTCAGGTACTTCTCCTATGAGCATTTCTACGTTATATACTGCAGATTTTGGGAACTCGATGGCGACCATGATTTCCTTATTGATAAGGAAAATCTCATCAAATATGGTAATCATGCTCTTACCTACAGGATTGTCGACAGAATATTTTCACAGGTTGGCTCCAGATGTTAAATTTTTACTGAACACTCTTTTTTCGAAACTTAATTGTTGTCAAATGGGATGTCTTTAACTCTCCCTTGACTAAAATTACGGCTGTCTCGCACTTAGGTCCCTAGGAAATTTACAAGCAAAGTTGAGGGGAAGATGAGTTATGAAGATTTTGCATACTTCATTCTCGCTGAGGAGGATAAGTCATCTGAGCCTAGTCTTGAGTATTGGTACACGTCTCTTCCCTTCTTCTCTTTGTTCTGTAACGACTTCTCTTCGGCCAATTTTTCCTTAAGCTGCTTAGCTCACAGTGTGTCACTATAAATGTATAACTGCTGAGCCAAAACTTGTGGCATATGTGGCCCTTCATGATGAAACAATGTTGACCTGAGATTTGGAATTCACTTAACATTACATAGTACCATTATTACATGAGCATCAAATACCCATATTGAAACTAAAACATTAGTCTGGGTAGCGATCTGTACCTTGTTTTTCATTTGAATCTCATGAACCTAGAATGCTTTCTATTGAACCGCTGATATGAGGGCATACCTCGCTGGTATGCTCATTTATCCCCCATGGATGTTAAACATAGAATCTTGGCTGCTTTGTGTTTTTCCCTTGATATTGATTAAAACCATCTTTACAGGTTCAAGTGCATAGACCTGGTTGGTGATGGGGTGATCACTCCCAACGAAATGCAATTTTTCTACGAAGAGCAGCTGCATCGCATGGAGTGTATAACCCAGGAACCTGTACTCTTTGAAGATATCCTATGTCAAATATTCGACATGATTAAACCAGAGGCAAGTTTGAACCATAACATGGTCTTTTGATATTCCTGGCTGTTCTGTTTTTTTTTTTTCTTATTTGAAAAATGACTCTTTCAGAAGGAGAACTGCATCACACTCCAGGATCTGAAAGCATCTAAACTTTCTGGAAATATTTTCAATATACTCTTTAACCTGAACAAATTCATGGCATTTGAAACTCGTGACCCGTTTCTCATTCGCCAGGTAATCCAAGTTTTTCTGTAGAGTTTTCTTCCCTTTGTGTTATTCAATCCTTGGTTTAATATCTGTTGACAACTTGCGAAAACCACTATCATAACGCCGGAGAAAACTATGAAACATTGTGTTAGATTTAGCTAACCCAACTTCTACCGCAGTCGGTTGTAGCTGTTGCAATCCCTGCTACTTCTAAATCAAGTTTGTTTCTATTTGACA
Organism: Camelina sativa; assembly: GCF_000633955.1. Taxonomy (NCBI): domain Eukaryota; kingdom Viridiplantae; phylum Streptophyta; class Magnoliopsida; order Brassicales; family Brassicaceae; genus Camelina; species Camelina sativa. The sequence continues at coordinate 24,029,241 of NC_025704.1, read as the reverse complement.
GGAACGCGAGAATCCAACATTGACAGAATGGGACCGATTTGCTCAGAGAGAGTATGTACGGTTGTCAATGGAGGAAGATGTGGAGGAAGTCTCGAATGGGAGTGCAGATGTTTGGGATGAACCACTCGAATCTCCATTTTAAGTGACACTCATAAGAGGTACTTTTGCTCCACACTGCTAAACATCAGAGTTCCAAACATATCAATGTATGTATAAACTGGCGAATTCATGTGTAACCAGAGAGATGCTCCCATGAAAATAAAGCTTGTTCCTTTCCTTAAGACACTTTCTTTGTTTGTTTTTTTTTTGTTTTGCTAGTTTTTCGGTATCAAGAAGAAGAAGAGGTTGGATCTCTTAGCCCGTAACAGTCTCGAGATCGTCTCGCAGACAAGCACAAAAGCCTGTCCGTTTCACCCAGAGATTGCGTCCACAACGCATTGGGCTGTGTTATTTCGTGAAATATTTGTCTTCCTTAGGTTTGTTCAGGTTGGACCTTTTTTCAATCTGTGTATATTATTTATATACGCCGGTTTATAGTGTTTTGTGGAACCAACAACGGTTTAATAATTTAAATCAAAAGAACTATGTACAAAAAGACACTTTTGTTTTTTTTTTTGGGAAGAAGAGAAGGGTGCAAATTTTGGAACTTGTTTGCAAGAAAAACGGCCTATTCCCCATAAACTATGTTACTTTATCGCATTCATACACAAGACTTTCATCTGTACCTATTCCTCCATGAACTACAACAAAATTTGAATATCCTACACAAACTATATAAATCCGGTTAAAATCAACAAATCATATGACGGTATTATTGTGCCGTTAACTAGATGATGATTAGGATGCCACGTGGAGTTACAAAACGACATTGTTTTGCTTTCCTGATAAAAAAATTAAAAATATAAGATTAAACATAACAAAGTTAAGATTTGAAGCCATGACCTCCAATGCACCACTAGCTAACAGAAAACCAACTGATCCACACTTAACTTTTGTTGTTAACTCAGCAGTATAAATATATATATATTGGACGACGCAAGAATCAAAAGGATTCCTTTTCGCCGTTTTTGCCTTCTCTTTTCCGATAAACCGTGGTCCATGGCTTCTTCATCATTTTCATGGATTTCAAAAACTGGAATTTCTTTGGTAGATTAGATCGAATTAATATCTCTTATCCGATCTTTAATAGCTCAACTTGATTTTTGTTAAAGGGAAACAAAAATTAAAATTGAGATTGAAATTGAATTGGGTGATATATATCTCAGTTCATGACTCTCTGATTTGAAATTAACTGCAATTAGGGTTGGATTTGAGAATCCCCCCTTACTCATCTAGTCGACTGGCTGAAAATATCCAAAAGCAACAAAGGGAATTGAAAGGTGCACATGAAAGGAGCTTAAAACCAAAACATAGACATCAAGAAACAATCTTGAAATTAAGACAACGAAACCGATAGATCCAAACGAAAATTTGGAGGAGAAGCCAAGCCACACAAAGCAGCAAGTAGAGCCGACAACGAAGCAGCAAGAGCCGACAACAAGTTTATATAAATATATATCCGTTTGCAAATACAACGAATATTTCAGTAGCTTAACGGTTTTGCTATTTTTTTCAAAAAATGTGTTTTCTCCTAAAATATACAAAACAACGTCGTTTTGTAGCTCCACGTGGCATCCTAATCATCGTCTAGTTAACGGCATAGTAACACCGTTATATGATTTGTGGGTTTTAACCGGATTTATATAGTTCGTGTAGGATATTCAAATTTTGTTGTAGTTCATGGAAAAATGGGCACAGATGAAAGTCTTGTGTATAAATACGATAAAGTAACATAGTTTATGGGGGAATAGGCCGTTTTCCCCTTGTTTGCATGTTCAAATCTTTTCTTATATGCTTATTTATTATCAGCAATTTTGTGCATATGATATTCAGATTATTTACTCATTCCAGTTTTGTTCATCAGTCCACATAAAAAAGAACAAGCATATTTAAGCTGAAAAATGAAAATCATGAAAAGGTCCTTTACAAAAAACACTGGAATGAGTAATATTTATTTTACAGTAACAAAAAGTACTCTGAAGGGTTGGGGAAACTGGTGGAAATGAAAAATGTAAAAACTGGAGTAATGCGTAACTTTTGGCTACCTTTTTTTCAGCTAAACTTTTATGGAAGTGATAGGTAATTTTGTAGGTTGCAAATGGATACCAATACCATAAATAACGGGAAAAATTTCAGAGTGGTCAATTTTTAAAACATTATTAGAAAATGCAAATCAATTATACAAAAGACGATCATTTTCCTAACATTTAGAGACTTTCAATGTCTTCGATGAAACTGTAAGATGGGTGTATTCAATTTGACATTTTAAGTGATTTGTGTAACATTTACAAATCTTATGTTATTCAATCATGAATTCTAAAAAGTGTTTTAAAATCCACTGTTATTGAACTGATGATTTAAAAATCTACTTTTATTCAAAACAGTTTGTGGGTTTGAATTTTAATAAATTTTTAGAGATTCTTGAAGATTTGAGGAGATAATTTTGTTTTCCACTTTTATTTAACTTTCCTAAAATTTATCATTCCTAAATCCCATTAAATTTTCCAAAATCATGGTTTTAATACACCCCACTAATCACATCCTATATATATCTTGTTGATTAATTGAGACCGACACTGATAATTTTGTTTGCAATGGAAGATAAATCCAATACCGGTACCTTGTATATTTCATTTTTTTCATTTTGTCTACGGCTAAATGACAAGCATGAACTAGAACCAACTCGTAACTTCAACTTGAAATGAAAAGTGAAAACGTTACGACTGTTTTAAATAAACAACTATCAAGTCAAACTAAAACGTCACCAAATTACCTTATTTAAATGCAATTATTATAATATTCAGCTAATGTAGCCAAGTCCCTTAAATAATGGCTTAATGACTACTCAAAATAATTGAATGCAAGTTTTAGCTTTGCAACTACATTATGATGACACCACACAAAAGTTTCCTAAAGTTAAATAAAAATCAAAATGGATAAGATTTTTTTTAACCTTATCCCCATTTTTGCCAAAAATATCATCTTTCGTTTTGAAATCTAAAAATTAAAACTCACGCGCCACAACGTGCGCGTTTAGTTACTCTTTTTTCAATTTCAGATTACAGTTTTAGGATAAATTACCAAAAGCTCTTTAGGGTTTCTCAATTCGACACAAAAGACCCCTAAAAATCACTCTGCAAATCACAATTTGGCCGAGTCGAAAGAAAGAAATCGAGTGATCCGATTCCGGCGAGAGAGGAAGACGAAACAAATGGCATCATTTCAGGTGATGCGTTCTTCAAATTCTAGAAACTCGGATCTATCTCATCGTATCCCCTCTTCTTCTTCTTCGTCTATAAGACCTCCTCAACAACAGTTCATGCGAGATCTCACTATTGGCGGTTACGGCGGAAGAAACGACGGAGGTTTATTATACAGTTCTACTTCGATGACGGTTGAAGGTATTTTACACGATGCTTTCGCTTCAGATCCACCTGCACCGACGGAGTCTTCGCTTCTTGACGCTTCGATTACTCTCATGGATGCTTCTCCTGCACCGACCACGGTTGTTTCTGATGCTGTGGATCACGGCGGAGGAGGAACGGAGACGACGCGTGAGGGGAGGAGTGTTGATGAGGTTTGGAGAGATATGGTATCTGGAGAAGGGAAAGGTATGAAGGAAGAGACGCAGGAAGAGATAATGACGTTAGAGGATTTTCTAGCGAAAGCTGCGGGGGAAGACGAAGGTGGAGCGGCGGTTACGGCGGAGGATTTGGATGTGAAGATTCCGCCGCCGACGAATTACGGATTCGATCATTCCGCGCCGCCGCATAATCCGTTTCAGATGATTGATAAAGTTGAAGGATCGATTGTTGCGTTTGGGAATGGTTTAGATGTTTACGGCGGAGGAGGAATAGGAGCTGGTGGTGGTGGTAGTGTAGGTGGAGCGAGAGGGAAGAGAGCTAGAGTAATGGTTGAGCCATTGGATAAAGTAGCTGCACAGAGACAGAGAAGGATGATTAAGAATCGTGAATCTGCTGCTAGGTCTAGAGAGAGGAAACAAGCTTATCAAGTTGAGTTGGAAACTTTGGCTGCGAAGCTTGAGGAAGAGAATGAGTTGCTTTCAAAGGAGATTGAAGATAAGAGGAAAGAGAGATACCAGAAGCTCATGGAGTGTGTGATTCCTGTGGTCGAGAAACCGCAGCAGCAGCAGCAGCAACCACCGAGGTTTTTACGCAGGATTCGGTCTTTGGAATGGTGAAAAAAAGGTATAGACTTTTGAAGGATTTTTAGGATTTTAAGGGTTACTTTGTGTATGTTATGTGTGATTGAGAGTGGGATTCATAATCTGCAGTAGAGTGTAATGATTATGGTTAATAACTTATTATATAGATTGCATATGTTACATACTTGATCTTGGGATGCGCACAACCTTTCTCTCTTTGCAAATAGAGTTTGAATCATTACGGTTCGGGTTAGAGAAAAGAGTGAAGTCTTTGGCAAAGTGAAGTGAGATTTTCCACTTTCTTGTTCTCTTGGCTTTCGATTTAGCAGAAGAAGTTGGTGCCAGAGATGAGATACCTGTAAGGCTGTAACCACCCATATTCAGAGGTAATACACAGACTCGACTCAGGAGTTCATTATTGTTTTAGAAGAATTGAAGGCGTGTTGTATGGTAACAGATTTCGACTCTCACATCTTCGTGCTGCATAGTCGAGATAGTACCCACAGAATCGAGCTCTTTCATTTGGTTCTGAAGAGCTTGGTCTTTAATCCCAAACCAATGCGCCATGTATGTGGAGGTAAAGCCAACAGAAGCGCAGTGAACTGCAAAATAAACTCAATCTAGTATACCTTTTGATGAACACTGAGAATTCAAGGGCATTCAAGACCACTGAAAGTCTAGCCAAACCACAAAACGCCGGTTCAGACTTCAGACTGCGTTATCTCCAAAAAAGTAAAATCTGAATCTAGTATATCTCCTTCCTTAGTGCCTTTCTGAACCTGCTTCCTTGAAATTTGTCTCAAAATCAACAACTTTCATAGGGCCTTTCTGAACCACTTATATGACTTCTTATATTAATTAATAGAGAACCAAACATGACCTGTACGTATCTGCCATCTGCGGAAGAAGAAAAGTAAATGGCTGATACAAACCCACCATAGCCATCGTTCACCGGAGCAGTTACAGAGGACAGTAATCTTACACTGGAAGATTCGTGACTTATTCATAAAAGGGGCGAGCTTTACGACATTCTTTTAACATTCTTCCAGAAAGGAAGGCAATGGATTTCATTCACGTCTAGTATCTGGTCAGTTGATCGGTACTGCCACTTGCACATTGCAAATTTTAGAGCATGTCTTGGTCATCAGCCGCTTATAACATTTACATTGAATAGGTTTGATTTTACTATAGATTTGTATAAGGGTCCCATGTGGTCTTCTTGAATATGATGTGTAGTAAGGATACTTTTGTTTTATATACTTGTTTCTTCGTAGTTGATTCATAATTTGCACTAGAGCGAGATGAATATGATTCTTAACTTTATTATGATTAGCAGTTTATAAAATTGCGTATACAAATATCTTTCATTGTATGAAGATGCAGAGTTTGAATCATACAGATAACAAAGAGATTTTCTAAACGTTAGGGTTTGAGAACGTGGGTATCAAATGGTGGAAGAGAGTGAGTCAGGGACGATGAATTACTAGGCAGGAGCAGCGAGATCATCCTCTTCCTTGTTCTCTTGGCATCGTTTTAGCAGCTGAAGTTGCCGTCGAAGATGCAATACCTGTAATTACCCCAAAATTCACCAATGTTACTCATCTGCTTATCACATATTTAGCAATATCCTAAAGATGAACTCCAAAAAATAGTCACTCTCACTCTACTTAGGTTTAGTCTATTGTTGCTGCTCCGAAAGACTCGTATATATCCTCAGGATTAAAAAGATCTTACACATGTTCCACTAGAGATAGAACAGTGACTCTTGACCGAAATAGAATTGGTAAATAAGTTACCTCTTCTTGAAGCAGAGTTGGGAGGGAAGCCACGGAAATGAGCTGCTTCATCTCTTCCATCAAAGCTTGGTCTTTGATCCCTGACCATGTCTGTGGAGGTAAAGCCAACAGCAGTGCAGTGAACACATCGTTTCCTGCTGGATAATTTGCTTCCGGACCACATTCACAGTCAGTTTTGGTTGATGGCACCAGTAGATCTACCTTTTGTTCATTCCCGTCTCGCACCACAACTCCGGTCACCACCGTGCCTTCATTGTCACCAGGACCTTGATGGGGAAACAAAAATTAACAGCTGAAATTACTACTTCAAGTCTGGTCAAGCCTGATCTAACAGCAACCTAAAAGGTCAACTTAGTATAAGAATCAACATAGCGTGATAGCGACATACCTTTGATCTTCACACAAGTTTCCCGACAACAGAACTTCTTTGATGAGCATCCGGATAAGATTTCAGCTCCTTGGCAACAGGCCATTGCAGCAGTATATGTCAGACAGTCTTCATAACACACTGAGGATAGGAACTTACTGATGTGTTTGAACAGTTCAGTTTCGTGCACTTCTTTCAGCACCAATTCCTGCAGTAGATTAACTTAAGATTAGACGGTTCAAAGTCAAGAGCATCTAAAGAACGGCAACGGTATCGCCGGAAAATGAACCAACGATCGTATTTTTAGAGGAAAAAGAATGCTCCTACTTCAAATTATGCGTCACACAAACCAACAATTTAGAGAGATGAACAGAAAGTGCTAATCATCAATGAGGAAAATATACACTTTTACTGTAATTGTATCACATATGATAACCACAGCTTTATGCGAAACAAAGTGCAATGATATATGCCCTTTTTCATAGTGTCATTTCCCAGTAGTCAGTGTTATTCAAAGGGATGAACAGTCATTTTCATGCAACTTTGGGTTTCTGTAACCTTGACGTTGAAGAATCTATACTGAAAATACCTTTAGGTTCAGCCTCGATTTCTCCTCTGCGCTGAGATGTTTGTTGGAGTCCTCTGTAATTCGGATCTCAGCCACCCATCTGATGAATTGGTTGAAATTTGATGGAAGTGATTTGAACACAACTGATATGATTTTTTCAACAGAATCTACATTCTGTGAACTTACAAGACGAGGAACATCTTCCTTCAAATACTTGGCTGTGTCGATCCAGCTTTCATCCTTGCAGCTCTGGGAAAATATATAAGAAAATTTATCACCAATCCACAAGATTTTTTATCACCAAAATACTGATGATATGTACTAAGGATCTGAAGTTCATTCAATACATAGGGAAGAGAGGTTCTCTTTAAGTTTTGAGCAAGGTGAATCAAATTCACATTCACATCAAAGCAGCAAAGGTTCTGACTTGTGAGAAAAACGCATTTACAGAAGCAGAAAAGGAAAAACAAACTATTAACAAAAACACAAAGAGAACCATATTGTATGCAACATACCAGAGTATATAGTAATCCGGGTTCTCTGTGAGGTCTAGATATGAGCATGAACCTGGTAACAACACACAAAAACATCAGACCAGATTCTATAAAAACAATTACATCCATGAAACAGTTAAAAACTTAAGAAAAAGATAGGAAATGATCATGTACCCTCTATGTTTCCCTGTAGACTTATCAATGCTGTCCATAGCTTCCCAAAGAAGTTCAAGAGGAACCCAGTGAGGAGGATACTTGAAACGAGCGGTATCAAGAATCAAAGCCATATCTCTCTCAGCATTATAGCCACCAATAGGTGAAAAGTGACCAGACCCAGTCTGCGATAAGATTCGTTAGAATCCTGAATCAACATGGCAAACTCACTAAAAACTTTACAAATTTACCACTAGAAGTTACCTGCTTAAATACGCCTCTGTAATACGTTGAAATCATATGACAATTCTCAGAACGAGTGCATTTCTCGACCAATTCACGGAACTCATCAATGCTGCTCTGACTCGTCCGGAAAGCCTCAACTTTTGCTCCAGAACAATGAGCCAAACAGACAACTTTCCCAAACGAGATACCCTTTTCCTTAACTACTTCAAGTGGCTCGCAGCAGTCAAGCATTGATTCATCAAACCACCTCCAAGGCCCTATCATTAAACTAATGTGAGTCACCTAAGCTAGAACAGATCCTGCTTCTCTTATACTAAAACTTTAATAAATCTCTATAGTCATCATACCTTTCCATTTACGACCAGGATCAATAGAAAGAGCATTCAACACGACTGCAAGGCTAGCCAAACCACAATACGCAGGTTCAGATTGAGTCTGGAAATAAGAAATCAACCTGAAAAATCCTTCCATTGTTCCTTTCTGAAGCGCTTCATTGAATATCAGCTGCCGCCACAAAAATAATAATTACAATTTCAAAATCGAGATTGGGGAGATGAGATCGTAACTAAATCGCGAAAACCCTAAATTTACAATCAGAATCCATGAAATAAAAGATAGCATGATCGATCTAGTAAACGTACCTTGCCTTCGGCGGAAGAAAAGTCAATAGCCGGAGGAGAAGGAAGAGATCTCCGATATAAACTCGCCATGGCCATTTTTGCAAGGATTGGTTTAGTCTCTATATATATATATATATATGTACAGTACTGAGAGAGATATTTACAGAGAGAACGCAAATCTCTTTTGTTCTGGAAGATTCGTTTAGTGGAATGGATGGATTCGAAAACAACACCAACTTTACCAACTCTCTCTCTCTCGTTTTAAAACTTTCGGCGTTGTGATTCGAAATTGGTACGACGATCCTTTTTATATATATAATAATAATAATATTCCAACTCTCGTGTGTCATTTTTGATGTCAATGCTCTTTCTCTCTCACTCACTTGGTCAAATCAAAACGTGCAAAAGCCGTTAGTGACCCATCAAAACCATCTGGTTTGGTTCGGTTCGGTTCGGTTCGGTTCAGTTTAGTATGATTAGTATACTTGCATATATTTGGTTCGGTTTTTACTATGAAACCAATATAAGGTATTTCTTCATATTGTATGAAGGGAGATTTACATAATAGCACACTTCACTTTACACATTTTTTGCTATTAGAACACTTTTACATCATTTTTTCTACTATTCATTAAATATTATGACTATTATATCCATACTAAAATCAACAAAGAAAATAATCATATCAAATATGTTTGTCTTTTTCTCATTCTTCTCTCTCTCTTCATTTCTTGTTTTTTCTCTTATTTTTCTTCTCTCTTTTTCACTCCATGTTTTTTTTATTCTTCTCTTAGTTGTGTGTTCTTTCTCATTTTTCTCTCTCTTTTGGCCCTTCACCACCACCAGCACTACATAATCATAGTCTCTTGTCTATGTATCTATCTTGGTACTAATTATATTCTTCCTAATCTATGTATGAGTATCATCAATTAAAGCATTAAATTCTTTCAATCTATGTATAAGTTTTTTTTCGGAGTATTTGTGTTAATAGAGAGTGTATATTTGACCAAGTGACCCTATCCACATGGATTCCAAAATATCTGACCAAATGACCATATCCACATGGATTCCAAAACTCCTATCCAAATAAACCTATCCACATAGATTCCAAAATTCCTGCCCTAAACACTAGACACTAAGCAAAAAAATGTAAATGAAAAACTCTGAGAATATGTGAACAACCGATCCTATCACATGGATTCCATAACCTCTGTCCACATGGATTTCTAAAATAATAATCTCTCAACACTATAACTTACACATAAACAGATTGGAAGAATTAACCTAAACTTAAAAAATCAAACGAGAGCTTCAAATTTAATGAACAAAGGTTAACGGTGGTTATAATTATGGATGAGATCATGTGGATCTTGTTCTATGGATACCAATGTACACAAACCATAAATCTCTAAGGAATCTCAATTTCTAATTTAACCAACCAAAAATAACATAATCACCCTTGGTGATAGAATTCTGATTTTATTCAAAATGATTATCCATAAACATAGATCTCTACTACTTCCTCTTTTTACTTTATGGTTATTATGATTTTTATAGATATATATGTAATAAAGTATTGAGAAAGTGAAATGGAAGTAGGTTAGATTTTTGTTAAGGGTATATATGTCAATTTCTTATTAAAAATTGTCACATGATCAAGAAGTGTGTCATAGTGATATAAAATGTATAAAAAGTGTGCTAGAGTGCAATTTTTCCTTGTATGAATGGACATTCTAAAAAATACCCCTTTTTCATGTCTTTTTTTTTTTAATATCCATCTATATTGACTATTTTCAAAACTACCACTCTTTATGTACAAAATGACCAAATTACCCTTTCTTTTAATTGACAACAAAAATGTATAGTCACCAAAATCGAAAAAAATTCCCGTCAAAATTATGAAATTGGATTTTCCGCAAAAATTGAAATTTATACCTTATAAAAACCTTGTAAATGCTTTTAAAAACTTTTCAAAAACCTTTTATAAACCATGTAAAAGCGTTTATAAGATTTTTAAATAGTTTTTAAAAGGCTTCTTAAAGATTTTCGTATTAGGTTTTTATAAGGCATTTACAAAGGTTTTATAAAGTTTTATAAGACTTTTATAAGGTTTTTAAATCGTTTAAAACTTTATAAAAGCCTTGTAAATTTGTTTTTGGAAAGAAATTTTTTTTTTTCAAATTTTTTGTCAAATTTCTTTTGACAAAAATCTTTTTGGCGGGAATTTTTTTTTGGCGGGAAAATTTTGTTTTTCATTTTATTGATTAAAATATTTTTCATGTAAGAGTAAAATGGTCATTAAAAAATAAAGGATGACAAAAATAAAAATGGCCAAAAAAAGGGTATATCAAAAAGAGTATTTCTAACAAATTCTCTTGTATGAATTGGTTTTATCACGCTATTGTAATATTGTATTTTGAGTGGTATCCCTAGCCATCAAAAGCTAAGGACTCAGCTAGATTTTTCAATACTAAAGAGTTTTGATTTCCTAGAAATACTATCAATCTTTGATTATATGCACCAAGTAGAAAAATTGTCCAAATGCATGGACACGAATTTTTTTAGGTTGCATTCTTGGAAAACTATCTGAACAATTTTATTAAGAAATTTAATATTTTGCAAGTAACTTTATTATTTAGTTTGTATGTGTTTCTCTATTATTTATAAGTACATTCATATTATCATGTAATGTTTTCTACTTTTATTTATTAATATTGTATATAATATTATTTTATATGTCTCCTACTTATTAAAGCGAAAATACATTTGCTGATATAAAGATTTACATAATAAACTCTTACCATTTTAATAAATACCACAACTATTATTATTTGTAATATTATAAATATATATATATATATATATATATATATATATTATTTACTTACAAACGGGTGTCAGGCCCGGCTCATTGTTATGATGGACCTGGAGCAAAAACATTAAAATTTTTAATTTGTAGGCATAAAACACATCTTATATAATAAAGTAAATTTTTTTCTAAACTCATGCTCTAAGAAGTTGACACATAAACAGTCCTCTTTTTAATATTTTTCATTTTCTTATTTTATAATTATTTATTTTCGTTAATTTCAATTATAATTAAAAAATCAAACTCAAATACATTATTACTCATCTTTTATAGATTTATATTAAAAATGTATGAGTCATATTATTCCAGAATTTTATTTTATTTTTCCTTTTTATCATTTATTTTAATAACTAAACATCAAAATAAAATAATTTAAAAATTATAGATTGTAAAAAGTTGTAATTTAAATCCATATATTATTCTATTTATATTTTCAAACATAATAAGAACCCAAAAAGTCAAACATTTAAAATGCAAGATATCATTATCAATGCAATATATTAGATTTATTGCTGAAACGATAACAAATTTAAGACGGTTTAACATATATATAAGCTCATGGCCCAATATGACAAGTTCATATTTTTACATATATTTTAATAAGAAAAAATAAATTAACAAAAATAAGCAAAATCTATGTAAAATATAAGCAAAACATAAGTAAAATATTTTGATGTACAAAAAAAACCAAAATAATAGTAACATGTTAATTAATGTTATTTCTTCAAAATAAAATAGCATTACATAACAACCACGCAACGTCTGGGCTACCACCTAGTTATATATATATACATGAATAGAAAACTTAATTACGATCTAGAAGGTCAAAGCCCATTACAACATGAAAACAAATTAGGAGATTAAACATAAAACAGAAAGATAAAACACAAAGTTTCTAAAGCAAATTAGGGACCATTACTTAATAGAACTACTAAACCATATGATTATTTAGAGAAATAATGCATATGTTGGTCCGCGCTTAGTTATCCTCGTTGTTGTCAGTTGGGGTAGAAGGAGGACGTCTAGGTTGAATTACAAAAACTTCTCCGCCCATATTGGTGCCATCTTTGTTGATATTGGTGTAGGAGAAGTCGATGAATGCACTTTTAGCAGTGAGTTTGAAGATTGTGGTCGTGATCACCGCATGATCTGGGCATCCCTTGCTTGGGTGGTGGAGGCATCAGTGGTGAGTGGTGATGGTAACATTTATTTTTGTTAGTATTTTTTTAACCTTGACCAATATATATGATTAATACTTTTTATATCTTTTTTCGAAATACTTTTTATATCTAAACTAGTATATCATATAACTAAGGGCCTAAATTGTGTACACAAATTTGTTAAAGATCTAGATTTTAACCCGTGGTACACTGCAGGGCATATAATTTTTATTTTATGTTTTATCTATTTATCAAATATTAGATGTTTTGTAAATTGAGGAATAACAAAAATTTTTGGTTGTTGTGCGGCTAAATATTTATATTATTTTTTAACCCACAATACACTTCATGACCATTTGTTTGTTATATTTAGTTTGTTTCGTTTTGTGTTTGAGATTTTATTTTGATTTTTAATTATTATAACAAAAAATAAGGGATCTAAATACATTATCAGTAATTTATACGCTGTGATTAAGTCACATTTTTCCATTTAATTATTTTATACAATCTTAGTTAAATCAACTTGATTTTATGTCAAATATTCTAATATTAGTAGTGTTGACAAATAATTAAATGAGGATTTAACCCGTGTTAACACAAATTTAATAATATTTTATTAATTCCAACATGTCCTCTTTATAACTAATCTACTATATAACCACATTATATAATATTTCGGACTTTTTTAATTTTACATATTCGTAATAATTAAAATTTATTAAGTTTATATATGTTAATAATAATATTTAAATAAATATCAATCGAAGTTTTTCTTACGTTAAGAATCAAAGCTCACAGGTTTTGGAAAACAAAATGGGAATCAAATTATTGTTTTCATTGTTTGCGAAGGATTCAGATATAAAATATCTTCAAAACACAACAAAATGTGTGGTTAAATATATGATAATTTCTATTTCCATATTGATTGCTGTTATTTTTTAGTTGGAATGAAATGTAAAATATTTAGTAAACAAAATTTGGAGTAATGTTAGTTTTGGAAAATTTTTAGGGGTTTATGTTGTAAATAACTATTTAAATAAACAAAACTAAAAGGGCATAACACAAAATGTACTTCAAAAATTTTAATATAGATAAGTTGACATGTGCTTCCCCACACTTGGCACATGCCAAGAGCCGGAGCTGACGGGTGCACATCTTAACAAATCTCTAAATAAATCATTTCCTTATACTGAATCATCTAAAAAAATCTTTTACACTTTCCATAATATTAACAAATTTAACAAGGTAAAAAATTTACAGAATAAGATAAAAAAATCTAAACATATCCACCAAATTAACAAGGTGTTAATTAGTTATATCAAATCGACATACATAAACATATTTTCATGACATACAATAAAAATAATAATATAGAATTTATAACAAAATATGCTATATTTATTAAAAAAAATTCAAATACAATTAAAAAAAAATCAATTCGTGCTCTAGCAAACTAATGTTGTATTCTAGTTTATCCATGAAAGTTGTATCATCATAACAAATTCATGTTGATTATTGGATTAAAGTGCGAAGAGCTAAGATTATATGCAAAATATAAATCCTTTCAACAGCCCCGTCCCAAAGAAATTGAAGGCATTTCAGGCAAAAAAACTTTTGGCCTTTTATCACTATAATTTTTTTGTTTAGTATTTTTAATTAAATTTTGGCGTTTTATTATATACAAAAATTTCAAATCATCATTTCGCATATAAATCACCCTAAAAAAAGAAGGTATTTATTGTCACATATATCATTCACAGATTGCATCATCTCTGTTTTGCTAAAGAAAAGATGGTTTGTTTTGGATAACCAGAAAACATTAGATCCACCATGACTTAAAGACTTTGTAATTGCTTATATAGATTAGATAGATGATGATTGCATCATCTCTTTAGGCGGAATTGATGAGTTTCTTGGTTACAAGATAAGATCTTGCTAGAAACAAGAATTTGATTACTCATGATTAGGGAAGATTATCAAGTCGTCGTTGGTTTTAGGACTGAAATGGTTATAAACTTCTCTGTTTATATATTCTTATAGTGCATCTACTGGTGTTTTCTTGTTTTGCTTCCTTCATGTATTCATTACAATTCAATTAATTTTTCTTCTAATTTATAAATTTCAAATACTACAATTATGAAGTAAAAATTATATTGTGCATAGACATATATATGTATGTATATATATACATACCCAGCCTGTTGTACTTAGAACCCTCTATCCCAACCAATATGGGCCACAATGTTCAATATTTGCAATTTGCAGCTAGCTGTGATATAAACGAAAATTTTTAAAAATTACAGATGAACAAAAATTATATATAAGAATTTAAAGAACTCACCAAACCTTGAGGAAATGTATTTGGTCACCAAACATAAATCAGCAAAAAACAAAAAAAGTGTGTATTTTAACAAAACGTTCAATAAATATGAGAAGCTTGAGTTAGAAAACTAATGAAGTTGCAAGTGTGTTTTTTCCGTATAGTATAAGCAACAATTGAAGTTGAAGAGTCGTCATTAAAACTTAATTGACCTATAAATCAAAGAAATGGTCAAATGGATAATCAAAATATTAGACCTGACTGGTTTGATGATTGCAGTTAACTTCAATTATGCCGTGAATTACATACGATGGACACCAGTACGATCGAGCAGAACCAAACTCATCGCTGAGGTTAAGACCAAAAGGTCCAAAACACACGAAACGTATATA
Organism: Camelina sativa; assembly: GCF_000633955.1. Classification (NCBI taxonomy): domain Eukaryota; kingdom Viridiplantae; phylum Streptophyta; class Magnoliopsida; order Brassicales; family Brassicaceae; genus Camelina; species Camelina sativa. Next base: position 24,013,992 of record NC_025704.1, on the reverse strand, counting down.
AAATTCATGTTCTTGATTTACCCAACCGTATTCAAGTATTGGCCTTTAAACATCATCAATTAATCATCACCCTCATACGAACTTATTGAGATTTAAAGCATCAAACGCAAATCAACCATTTACTAAAAATGGAAAAAAAGAAAAACAATTAGCAAACGCAAATGGCATCATTACATAAACCACATCTAAAAAGTTCATTCTCTTTAAAATGAAACAGACACAAAAAAAAAGGTCTGAAATTTTCCTAATTCCTGTTTAAGATTTCTCATGAAAAGTCTCAAGTCTTTAACCAATTAGCAAAGCAGAGATTAACACAGTAATCAAAAACTTTACAAACTCAAAACAGAGATTGCTTTTTTAATCAGTTCATGCAAGAAGAATCAAACTGTACCAGATTATTACAAAAGGGACTGATGATCTCAACTTCATCTGCTTCTCATTGTCCAAACGAATCGGATCTAAAGATTTTATCAATGATCATGTTTGTTCATCATAATAAAGTAGTAATAACATCAAAATAAATAAACGAAAATTTCAAGAAAAAAAGAGGTTAAATCTGGATTCAGTTTTTTTTTTTCAAAATTTAAAGCATAGATTTGGCTAATCGAAACCATAATCAGATTTTACAAAATTCCAATTAAAAACCCTAAACATTTCTGAGTCAATTTCGAAGAAGACGACGATAGAGATAGAGATTGAGAGAGAGCTTCACATTGAAAAAAAAAAAAAAAAAAAAAAANAAAAAGAGTGAGAGAGAAGGGGGAAGGATTCTGTATTAGGCCGTCACGTTATGTAAAAGACAGACCAATCACATAGCTCCACGTGGATTTACGGCATCACGATTTAAGGAAACGGGCAAGCTGTGAAGGGTTGACGATACCGGGCAAGTGTGCGCCATCTACCCGGAGTATGTTAGCAACCTCCACATATCTCCTCCGTTTATGTTGTTGATCACTCGGCTCTACTACATCGTCATGGCTCGGCTTAGTTTTTCTCGTCTCAGTTAATTGGGCCGTAAATGGGCTGGCTTGGGCTCGAGCTGGATTCCAGACCTCTCCGAAGAGTGTGCCTTTGTTGAGAAACTCGTGAGCCAAGTATCCGGCTAAGAGCTGGTTCGAACAACCCGGCTCGGCTATGGCTAAGGCGGCGGTTGTTGGAGGAGGGATGAGCGGAGTTTTCTTGAGGATAGATTTAATCGGCGGCGGTGGTGGATTTTTCACGGCGGTTACCGTTTGTTTGCCGGCCACGGCGCCTGAGATAGCTCGGCGTGGGGGAAGACGCATCGTTTTTGTATTCATGGCTGTTCCCTATTGGGTGCATGCCACGTCAACAATGAATTTTTAAAAATACTTTTACGGCGGTGAAACAGTAATTAATTCTTAAATAACAACAACAACCGAGATAGCTTTCTATATATTTATCTCTTGACTTTTTGTAATTTAAGAAATAAATAAAATTAGAGAAAGAGAGAGAGAGAGAGATTAGACGATTTGAGGGAGAGAAGAAGAAATGAAAGGACAAGGGGATTTGAAGTAGGGTTCGGACAATATATAGAAGCCTGACATTTAAAGTACCCTTTAGAATCTCAAAAATTACAGCTAAATACCATCTATGTGTAAATGACGTTTTTGTCCTTCCTTCTTTACCATATCTTCTAATTTAGGTTACCAATGGAACAAGTAAGGGAAAAACAAAAAATTAAAGAGCTTTTTGGGGTAGGGAAAAAAAAAAGAATCTCCTTTTTTGAATTTTTTTTCTTTTAATTCTCATAAATATGAGTAGATTAGATTCTGATTTTATAGGTTTTCAATTTCATTACCAAATAGTAAAAGTATATAATTATTACACAAGACCTAATATAAGTTTTTTCCCTCTTTTCAACTGAATATTATATTGAATTACATTAGAAAAAATATATGAAATTTTAAATAGTATTCCAAATATTAATTTAAAATTTTCTGGATTAAAAAAATGAAAAACTGGATTTACAGCTCAGACACTCCATCTTGCAATACGATTTAATTGTATATTACATCATTAATAAAATAAAATTAAATCATATACACTTAATACCAATGGGTAAGACTTAATACTTTTCATATCAAAATAATATATGCACTATATCAATATTATATTACTTAATAGTAAAAATAACTGAAAAAAAAACAAAACATAATTCTCAAAATAAAAAATAAAAACTAATATTATCTCATATTTGAAAAACTAAGACAACCTCATAAGAAATTATTTTTTTACAAAAAAGGCTTTAACCATAGAACAAAGTTTAATTAATGGTGGTGTAAATGAAAAAAAACTATTTTGTTAGGAGACAATTCATTCGTTTATATAGAAGTAAGTATTTACAATCATTTTTATTTCAGGATTAATAAATTTATACATATTAGAATCATCTTTATATAGTTTTTTAATCATTTAAATTTTCTTATAGTTATTTTTCTAATTTTTAAACTTGTTAAAATAAAACTATGTAAATACATGACAAAATCTCTAATCTATTAAATTTGACATGTGTCGCGATCACGTGAGTTACTAACTTTGAAAATTAAGCTTTATATAATAAGATAGTTATAGATTTATAGTATGTTAACTAATTTATGTTTAATATCTACTATAACAATAAAAAAATGGGGATTTAAAATCATCTAGTGGTACTATATGATAGAATATTGACAAAAATTGAATTTTTTTCTTTTTCTTATAATTTCAAAGTTTATTTTTGATTATTTATACAATTATTTTTTGTCGTTTTATTGAATCTTTTCTTTCCAATGCTAGAGCACGGGTTGAAATTCATTTTATTTATATTGTAATTTTTATATAAAATAAAATTTATGTGATTGTTTTTAAAAAAAATATTGGCTAAAACATTATGCAATAAAATCACATGGTAAATATGAAAGCTTGAAAAAAGCCACCTATTTTGTAAGTTTTATATTGTTAATGTTTCTAGATAATTATCCGTGTTATAACACTGGTTAAATTTTATTTTGTAATCTATCTTGTAACTCACTATTTAACTTGTAACCAATCAATCTATCAATTTCGTAACTATCTTTGGTTAAACGTTGTGGTCTATCGATAAAATCTGTAGAAAATAAATTTGTAATAATGTGTTTAAAAATCTTTGGAAACAATGTGATATAGGACTAAAATCTTCCGAAAATATAGTTTGGAATATCCATGAATTTAGTTGTTACCATTAATATATCAATTATCAATTTGGAATATCCCTAATATTTAGGTGTAACCAATTAATATTAATATATGGATTAATCTATAACCTATCTATAACCTATTTGTAACCATTTATAACTATTTATTAAAATTATATAGTCTACAAAAACTATGTTGTGTACTTTCCTTTTATTAAAAAGAGGATACACAATTCAAACACCAAGTATTTGACCTAGATAATATCATTTTCTTAGAAATATGAAATCGCTGAAATCGTCTGTGAGGCATCATGTTTTTCCGCTCAGGACTCTTCCTTTGTGTCAGAGGGTTCCCTTTCTCCCGTCGCTTGGGGATATCTAGCCGGAGTTTCTTTTTTTCTGCCGGACTTGCCTTTTTCCTCCATGAGGATTTCTCGGGATTTTATGGAAATTCTGATTTGCTTTCCAAGATGGCGATATTTGGTGAATATTCTCCGGATTATTTCGAATCTCAACCGGAGATATCTAGGGTTTCGAAACAAGCGACGATTTTGGTTCCTTTCCTCCCAAGCGCTAGTTTCTCCCATAGACGATTGTGTCTCTTCTTACTACTGATGGCGGAGCATCTGAATCTGGCGATGGAGTCTATGGCGATTACAGAAGACAGTCCTGTAATTCTCACAGAGGATAGCGAGTGTAGTGTCATGGTAGAGAACCGTACGAGTATTTTGGGTCGGCTTCTTAACCCAGAATGTCAAAGTATGGCTAAGATGATCATGAAAATGCCACGGATCTGGGGGGTTTATGATCGAGTACGTGGGATTGCTTTGTCTAAAGATAGATTTCAATTCATCTTCCAATTGGAAAGCGATATGGAGCGGGTTCAAAAGACCGGTTTTTGGACCTTTGATGACTGGGGAATGATTCTGGAAAGATGGATGGAAACACCGCCTTTAAACTTCCTCTCCACTTTCTCTGTTTGGATCCGGCTAAGCAACATTCCCGTGAACTATCTCTCGCTGAAGACGATTCAGGCTATTTCGGAAAGAGTGGGGTGTGTGGAAGAGATCGCTTTTGATCCACTTAAATCTCAATACAACTCTTTTGTTCGTGTTCGGGTGACCTTTGATGTCTCAAACCCTTTGGCCAAGACGAAGATGTTACAACTCCCAAAAGGACTCACGGCGGCTGTTGATGTGGACTATGAGCGAGTCAGAAAGCGATGTTTTCATTGTTTGCGCCTCACCCATGATAAACAGCGATGCCCTTTTTTGCGTCAGGAACAGAGGGAAAAAGGTGGCCCATCTGTGAGCCGGGAGAAGCAGTTAGAGTTTGGAACCTCAACCCGGGATAATCTCTTCCCTCAGGATCTGGTCAAGGCAATCTTTCCCCTCCTACAACCAACAGCTCCTCCTGGTTTTGCCTAGAGGTCCAATGTTGTGGCTCCAGAGGTTTTGACTGAAATGAAAAAGTTCTTAGCATCTGGAGACCCTGCCCTGCTTGCACAACGGGAACAAGCACTGAAGGCTACACTAGAGTCTATTGCTCATGACTCGCGGGCTCAAAGATCAATGCTTCGACTGGAAGCTCCTCCGACATTGACTCAACACACTGAGAAAGATAAAGGACTGGTCTTTGGTTATGGGAACCCAACGCCGCCTACTCTGACACAACCAATGCTGCTAAAGGCCAGAGGAGACAAGGAGGCAACTAGGAATAAGGCTAGTGGGGATGGTACACAACGACTCCAATCGGTAGCTGCAGTGAACAACGGGAATGCTGGTACAAATGTTATTAGGCGTTCAGCGGACAATATAGTATTAGCAGAACCGGGTGGATTCCACGTTGGGCTATCAGAGACGGCAGGATATGGCATTTCTTGTAAACCGGGGTAGGCTCATTCTGCAACATCCTCTTGGAAGCGAAAGAAAACCGGTAAGAGCTCGCTTCCTCGGACCACTCTAATGACTAGGTCCAGGGAAACGTGTGATTCCTCTTCAGGAGGCACATCCTCCAAAAGGAAACCCGAGAATGAGAGTGAAGTGTCTTCGAAAGCTTTCAAGAGAGGAGGGGAAGGTTTCGGTCAAAGTGATAATGGATCACACGGTGCTAGTCTGAATGGTATGGGCCTCCAAGCGCAGGGAGAGTCTCAGTTGGGAGTTTTCAACAATAATGTTCTGAAATCAGGTTTGGTGGTTCCCCAGAAACCACCCAATTCCCAATGAGTATCACCAGTTGGAACTGTCAAGGTATGGGGAGCACCTCGGCAGTTCGACGTCTAAAGGAAATGCGTCGTGACCATTTTCCAGATTTTTTGTTCCTCCTGGAGACTAAAAACTCCAGTGATCACGTTGTAGGAGTGATGGACTGGCTGGGTTATGATAAGGTGCACATTGTCAATCCGGTGGGATTGAGTGGAGGCTTGGCTCTGTTTTGGAAAGATACATATACAGTTGAGATATTGTCCTCTGATTCTCGACTGATAGACACACGAATCACAAAAGGAGCCCTGTCTTTTTATGCCATCTTCGTTTACGGTGACCCAGTTAGGCAGAAGAGAGATGAGGTGTGGGAGCGCTTAGTTAGAATTGGCATCCAACGGGATGAGGCTTGGTTTCTCACGGGGGATTTTAACGAACTCATGGACAATTCGAAGAAGATGGGTGGTCCTCCTCGCCCAGAATGGTCCTTCTATCCTTTCCGTAATATGGCAAGAAGTTGTAGACTGAAAGAGGTGCAGAGTTTAGGCAATTTCTTCTCCTGGGGAGGTAGGCGAGAAAATGTCTGGGTGCAATCTAGATTGGATAGAAGTTTTGGCAACTGTGCTTGGTTTAATCTTTTTCCAAGGGCCAGAACTGAATATCTAGAGTTCATGGGGTCAGACCACAGACCAATAATTACGCGCTTTGTGGGTGAAACTGGCTTGTTTAGAGGACGGTTTTGCTATGACAAAAGATGGGCTCAACGGCCTGAGACCATGGAGATTATGCAATGAACATGGCAGAGTAAAAGTTCGCGAATGGGAAGAACAGTTTCTGAAAACTTGATTCAGTGCCGGAAAGCTTTATCCAAATGGAAGCGGACAGCAAACACAAATTCGCATAGCCTAATCCAACGCCTCAAATGGGAACTTGAGCAGGAATCTACCAAACTGTTCCCAAATTTCCAAAAGCTTCAACAAGTTAAACGCGATCTCTCAGAAGCTTTCAAGGAAGAGGAGATTTACTGGAAACAGAAGAGTCGACAGGCATGGCTGCGGGAGGGAGATAGGAACACGGCTTATTTTCATGGTTGTGTTAACTATAAACGGATGAAGAACCGGATAGTCTCACTGATGGATAAGAACGAAAATGAAGTCTATGAAGAGGGCTCTAAGGGAAATGTTGCAGCAGAATATTTCACTGATCTGATTAAGTCGTCGGATCCAACTGATGCTGAGGAGCTGTTAGAAGGGATGGAAACGAGAGTAACTGAGGAAATGAATAGAAGGCTCACCGCCACGGTGACTGCGTCAGAAATCAAAAAAGCTGCTTTTCAAGTGAAAGGAGATAGTGCACCTGGCGCTGATGGCTGGACAGGTGTGTTTCTTAAACGTTACTGGAAGGTCATTGGCCCGAACATTATTGGAGAAGTTCAAGGTTTTTTTACCTCTGGTATCCTCCCTTCAGACTGGAATCATACACAAATATGTCTCATCCCGAAGAAACCAAACGCTAACACAATGCCGGATATGCGTCCCATCGGCTTGTGTTCGGTCCTATAAAAGATTGTATCCAACGTTCTTTGTTCCCGCTTAAAGCGCTGTTTGCCAAAGCTGGTGTCAGAAACACAAGGTGCATTTGTTTCCGGGCGTTTGATATCTGATAATATACTTATAGCTCATGAGATCGTGCACGCCTTACGTACCAACGCAAAGTTCAGCAAGGATTATATTGCGATCAAAACCGACATGTCGAAGGCATACGACAGAGTAGAATGGAGCTTTCTGGAGGTACTTTTTACAAAGATGGGCTTTCATAGCCAGTGGACACAGTGGATCATGTCGTGTATTCGATCAGTGTCGTATACTGTCCTCATAAATGGCAGTGCACACGGTTTCATCAGTCCGGCCAGAGGTATACGGCAAGGTGATCCCCTCTCACCCTTCCTCTTCATTTTGTGTGCGGAGGCCCTGGTACATGTTATGCAGCGTCGACAGGATCAAGGAAGACTAACTGGGTTCAGGTTCAATGAGATATGTCCTCCTGTGCAACACCTCTTGTTCGCAGATGACAGTCTTTTTGTCAGCAAGGCTTCTCATGCGGAGTGTAAGGAGATCCTGGACTGTCTATCGTTATATGGTAGAGCGTCCGGGCAGATGATCAATTTTTCTAAGTCTGCGATAACGTTTGGTGCTAAAACAGATGACCAAGTCAAACAGATGATAAAAGCTACACTAGGCATTGATGCAGAAGGTGGTGCGGGCTCTTACTTGGGTCTGCCTGAGTGTATTGGCTATGAAGTTTACAGATTCTACGAGTGATTACTCTATATGGCCATACACTAAGTCTGGCGCTTATTCGGTGAAAAGTGGCTATTGGCTAGCGAGTTCGCTGACAACGAGATACGTTTCCCCATCTGAGGAGGAGAGACTACCTACCAGGCTGAAAGCCAATCTCTGGAAGCTGCACACTGTCCCAAAAATCAAAACGTTTCTTTGGCGTATGCTTTCAGGAGCGCTTGCGGTGTCGGAGAGGCTAGCATCTCGCGGTATTCCAATTGATCTGAGGTGTATGACGTGTGGTACCACTGTGGAAACTATTAGCCACACCCTTTTTGGTTGTCATCCTGCTCGACAGGCCTTTGCTGTAGCTAACATACCACTACCGAGCGAAGGGTTCTCTGACAATGACACTGTGAAGAATTGGGAATTTTTTGACAAGATGATACAGGATCCTGCTGTGCCTGACGAGGTGCGTGAGGTTGTTCCTTGGTTGTTGTGGGAAATCTGGAAGGGCAGAAACAGACTGGTGTTTCAGAGTAAGCACAGTGACACACTGGAACTGGTAACGAAGGCATACCGGGAGGCGCGGCTGTGGAAAGAAGCTCATCAGGAGGCTGAACAATCTGTTGCTACATGGGACCGGAAATGTACTATCCTGGAGGGTCGGTGGCTCAGACCTCCGGCGGGGGTCATTAAATGTAATGTTGCTGTGTTTTGGGTCAATAAGGTAGCAATGGTTGGTGGTGCCTGGATAGCTCGGGATGCTGATGGTAAAGTACTACTTCATGCTCGAGATGCTTTCAATAGGTGTGATTCTGTGTTTCTGGCGGGGTTACAGTGCATCCGCTGGGCTCTAGAAGCTTTACAGACGCTACATTTTGATAAGGTGATCATAGAAATTGACAGAGCGATGGTGGTTCAGGCCATCAACTCTCCCCAAGACTGGCCTCGTTTTCGGGCTCTGCTTCGTGAAATTGAACTTATGCTCAACAGCATGATGGTCTAGGAGTGTACGCAGATAGCTTCCTCAGCAAATAAAGCAGCAAGGGCCATTGCAGGGAGTGTCACCCGCGATGGAAGACTTCAATCATATCTGAGTTTGGGAGGCCCTTCCTGGCTCCATGATATTCTGCGAACGGACGAGTGATAAGGCAGTCCGACTCATTGCTTTGTTTTTTTTAGTCATACTTGGAGGGCTGTTTAAGCTTCATTATCAAGTATTTGTTGTTTATGTTTCCCTTGTTTTCTTTCCAATATGTATTTTCTCAAACTTATGGTTTTTCAATCAGATGACAAAAAAAAAAAAAAAGAAATATGAAATCGCTTAAATCATTAAAAAGATTTGGCCACAAACCCATTTCATCTCATCGATCAAACATTATAACATTTTAGGAGATAAACATGAATCTTCCTTACCCAATTCTCAAATATACCCACTAGAAGCATCTGCATATACCCAATGTCCCAGATAATATTTGTTTCAAAGAGAATTACCCTTTAAAAGGCATCTCCATACACCACAAATACTCAGACACATGCACTTTATAAGTTCGTCTACAAAAATGTTACTCTCTTTAACCTATTTTTCCTTTTATATGCATTCAATGCTTAAAAAAAAAAGGTTGACATCTTGTCTAACTTGTGCGATAAAAAAAATTATTGTAAAACCACTCCTTTAATATTTCGTGATCATAACGCCATAACAGTTTTCATTCGATCGACATGTCAGACATACATCCTCAAAATAGCAAAACATCGAATACTTTGACATGCGTAGGATTTGTTGTGCCAGTGAAAACATTGTCAATGATACATTTGAGCGAATGAAACCCCCTATATTTGCCATTGTGCCAAGATATGTGGCAAGAGAGTTATGGCTGCGCAAAAATATGCAACAAGTCATTATCCACAATAAAACTAGTCGGTTCGCAAAAGCCAAACCTTAACCAAAAAGTGTCAAGTGACAAGCTTCGAAAGCATTACGCCATTAATCATCAACAAACATCCCTCGAGAATGTTTGAGATGCATAAGGTGTAAACCTAAGCAAAATAACCCGCAATGGCTTTTCCATCATATAGTCGACAGAGATATGATTAGCATGATTATCACGCAAATCTATTGGATCAAAAGATAAAAATGACTTTGGGTCAAGTAAAATCATCTGACTGTTGAAAAGAATTATGTCTAGTTTTTAGCTATAAAGCTGTGTAGATATAATAAGTAGATTATTGGTCTACTGGTTCATGTAAAGAACGAGCCTTAAGACTTTGAATTAGATATTCCCATCTAGTTAAGGTAGTCATTAACTCTATCATCTTAACTAGAGGCAAAAAAAGCTCCCTTATCTCTCCTAAAAAACCCTAGCCGAATTTTTTTAGATCTGAGGGAGGAGAATCCTTCTGGCAGCCGTTCTGGTGTCGCGATTTCCTCTCCCTCCCTCCTCTTTTGTTTAGATCTTTGGTCTTCATGTAAGTTGGCCGAAGTTAGCATTGAAAGTCCAGTGGTAAGTAGGATCTCTTCTCCGTCTGCGGCGGTGTGATATTTATCTTTGCCGATGTAGCTGTAGATCAGGTCAGGCGGAAGAGGAACTCTGTAGTCGAGCCCCGGTTTGAAAACGTTGAATGGTTAGCATCAGAGTTCCTCTAGGCTCAACCGTCTTCCTAGAATCTGCGGCTACGGTAGAAGTCGGAAGGTTAAGGTGGGTTTTGCTGTTTAATAGGGTGGTTAACTGTAGATCCTTTTGGATCTTAGATGGCGGTCGCGGATTCCGAGTTTAGAGGATTTGTTTGAGCCAACGATCTTCTAAACCGCCGCGGCGACTTTGCATCCACCCATCCGGATTGAAGGATCTTTGCTTTAGGAGATTGGAGAGCCCAAATCTGGGATGGAGGGGATAGATATGATGATGTCGGGTTGCTTGGGAAAATAGATCTGACAATGGCATCGCGGCACCGGTTTGTCGGAGAGGCTAGCTTTTTGGGAGGTTTGTAGCTTTGATGGTGCATCGAAGGAAAGAGATCGATGGTGGAAACCGGTTTTTTTCACCGTTGATCTTCGATCCTTCGATGGTGTTGCTAAGCCGTGGATCTTGAAACCGCTGGATTTAAGGTTTGGCTTTTTTGCTTTCCGACCAGCAGCATGATCCGATCCTCCGTTCTGTTTCCGGCAAACTTTGTATTTCTTTTTTTTGTAACTGGACTCTTTTGTGTGTATTTAGAAGAATAGGTTGCATGTATTTAAATTCTTACTGCTTCCAGTCTCAACTTTGCAGGTAAGATACTACTTCTTTGTTGATGGAGGATTAATCTAATAGATGAATGACTCTTCCACAGAATAATTCGACCATTTTTAAATAAACTGTAATTAGAGGTAAAGTTTCATCCGTGATAGGTTCTGAACATGACATATTCAAATTTGAATCTTTTAGATACCAGTGAATGAAGGGTTGATATTTGTTCTTTTTTAATTATGTGATAAAGTCCGATGAATCAAACAATCGGAGCTGAAAGAGATGATCAGAGAGATAAAGGAACTTTATTTATCTAACTGACAAAATGTATATTACAAAGGATCAGTCTCAATTATGTCAACTCTAAAGTATTTATAATGAATCATTAAACCACATCAAACCCAAGTTAACCAGACTTAACCGGTATAACCAACTATATGCTAATACGTCATGCTCAAGTCTTTATCCTCGAAGCGGAGGAAGATATAAACTTGACAATGACATTCTCTGAAGCAAATGATGGAAAGGACCAGGATGTAGTGGTTTGGTTAGAATATCATCGTGTTGATTCTCCGAAGAAACATGCAATGCCTTTAACTTCCCAGCTTTGATTTGATCGCAAACAGTGTGACAGTCAATCTCTATGTGCTTCATACGTTCATGGAACATTGGATTCATTGCGATATGTAAAGCCGATTTGTTATCATAAAACAACTTAGCTGGACAAGTAACCTGAATGTGAAGATACCTCAATAATTGTTGTAGCCAAATGATCTCACAAGTTGCTTGTGCCATGCTGCGATATTCGGACTCTGTGCTACTTCTGCTAGTCACGCCTTGGTTCTTGGATTTCCAGGATATGAGAGAAGTGCCCAAATAGACGCAGAAACCAGTAACATAGCATCTAGTATCCTTGCAATTCGCCCAATCAGCATCACAAAAGGCATTCAAACAAAGCTCAGAGTCAGCCGAATACATTAATCCCTGTCCTGGATTAGCTTTAATATACCGGAGAACCTTATATGCTGCTTAGAGATGAACATCAGGAGGAGAAGAAATGAATTGGCTCAACTGATGAACAGCAAACGTAATGCCCGGTCTAGTAATGGTCAGACAAAGTAACCTGCCAATGAGCTCTCGGTAAGACCGTGGATTCTCCAGTGCCGTGCCCATATCTTGGTAAGATGCAAGTTATGATCCATTGGAATAGAACTTGGTTTGCAGCCAAGTAAACATGCATCCTCCAATAAGTTTTGAGCATATTTCCTCTCACACACTGAGATATCTGCTAATGATCCTGAAATTTCTAAACCAAAAAAAAATCTAGCAGGACCAACATCTTTAATCTTAAACTCTGACTTTAGTAAATCTTTCAAACCAGTCACTGCACTGTCATTGTTGCTGGCAATCATGATATCATCAACGTATGCGCACCGCTATCATGACAATGCCTTCGATCTTGACAAAAAGAGTATTATCTGCAGGAGACTGAATGAAATTGGCTCCCAAAAGAACTGAAGAAGGCCTCTTATACCATTGACGTGAAGCCTGTTTCAGTCCATAAAGAGACTTTCGTAATCTGCAAACCGGATTTGGAGGCAAGACAACATTCGGTGGAGGAGTGTATCCCTGAGGTAAGCTCATGTAAATCTCTTCATCCAGGTCTCCATGAAGGAATTCATTCGACACATCCATCTGTGTTAGAGTCCATCCAATCGCTGCAGCTAAACCAAGCATAAGTTTTACACTAGTCAATTTTGCAACAGGGGAAATCGTGTCCAAATAATCAATTCCCTCCTGTTGTATAAAACCTTGAGCTACCAAACGAGCTTTATAGTGTTCCACTATACCATCCTGATTGTACTTAATGGTGAATACCCATTTGCAACCAACTACATTCTTACCCGGTGGCAAAGATTCAACATCCGAGATATGAGCAAGTTCAAGAGCCTGAAGCTCTGCATCCGCTGCATTTGTCCATTTCTCAGATTTCATGGCCTGATGGAACGTTTTAGGCTCGGTTTCCATATTATAAAAAAATATATAAGACTGAAAAAGAGGAGTATATCGATCATAAGAAACAACTAGAGAAAAAGGATAAGGTGTAGTTCGTTTAGAAGAATGGTCTTTATCTATAGACAAGGAAGTATTAGAAGTAATAGGTGGCAAAGATGATGAAAAGGGAACAAGAGAACAATGATACTCAGACAAATAACTAGGGGCTTTAGTAGTTCGTTTAGGCCTAGCTATGATCGGAGTTCCAACATCTGTATCTTGTGCCGCTATATTACTAGTAGGTGTAGAAACTAATGGTGATGATAATGATGCAGATGATAATGATTCAGGCGCTCTATCTGGATTAAAAATCAAGCTATCCTCATAAATCAAAGGCATAGATTCAACAAAATGTAAAGGAGCAGGCAATGGTAAAATAGAATTTGGAAACATGTCAACAACGGTTCTAACTAAATCACTAGTCTTAAAAGGAAAAATACTTTCATGGAAGATCACATTTCTAGAGATAGAAACAACCTGAGATTCTAAATCTAAGACCTTATAACCTTTATAACCAGTTGGATAACCCAAGAAAACACAAGGTTTAGCTCTAGGATCGAATTTAGTTCTATGTTGAACATTAGTAGAAATATAACAGAGACATCCAAAATTCTTTAAAAGAGAGTAATCATGCAATTTTTGTAAAAGAAGTTCAAAAGGAGATTTATTTGCCAATAGAGGAGAAGGTAATCTATTTATTAAGAAAACTGCAGTAAGTATACAATCACTCCAAAATTGCAAAGGTATATTTGATTGAAAAAGCAATGCTTTGGCTACATTCAAAAGATGTTGATGCTTTCTCTCTACTACAGAGTTTTGTTTTGGTGTATATGCACAAGAAAAATAGTGTAGCATACCATGTTCTTTGATTAATTATGAAAAGGCTAATTCAGGTGCATTATCTGATCTAATAGCTTTGATTCTCTTATTAAACTGTGTCATTACCAATTTTATAAAAGCTGGAAAAGCAATAGCAACATCTGATTTATTCTGTAACATGTATACCCAAGTCGTTCTACTACAATCATCAACCAAGGTAAGAAAATATTTGAAACCTTCTATTGACTCAATACTAAAAAGACCCCAAACATCCATATGAATAAGATCAAAAGGATGATCCAACAAATTGTTATGACAAACGTAAGCTGACCTATTTTGCTTTGCTAAAGGACAAATAGAACATGGAGTAGGAGAAGAAACAAAAGACTTCAAAGCAGGAATCGAACTAACAAGTTTTTGCAAAATAATAGACGTAGGATGCCCTAAACGCTGATGCCAAAGCTGACTATCATCAATCACTGAACCAGAGAAACGCTGAACAGAGTAACAAGATGCAGGTGTTGATGTAGAGAGGGTCACATTCTCTTGTTCCAGAATGTATAGATTGTGAAATAGTATACCCCTCCCAATCATCAAGCCCTGAGAAAGTTCCTGAATGAAGCAAAAATATTCAAAGAAATGAGCTGAACAGTTTAAAAACTTTGCCAAACAACTAATACTAATGAGATTGAATTTAAAATATGGAACATGTAAAACTAATGTATGAGTGATATGAACAGTCCCTATATGCGTGATGGATACCCTAGCACCATTAGGTAATGTAACAGTGACATCAGATACAGATCTTAATTCACTAAACAAAGCTAAATCTGAGCAAACATGACTAGATGCCCCACTATCAATTATCCAAGCATCATGAGGAAAAAATATCTGAAGAGTAGAAAGGACATGATCTTTGAAAACAAGATTATTATTCTCATATTTAAGAGTAGTAGAAGGAAAAGGGATTATAGTACCAGAAGTAGATGTATGAGCCATCATACCATGTTCTGTAATGGTTGCAGTATTATCAGAGGTACTAGAAGAAGAAGCTGCAGGCTCTTGTACCTGAACATTTGCCCAAAATTGCAAAATCAATTGCTCAACCTGTTGAGGAGAAAGACCTTGAAGGTTATTAACACCAGGCACATTGTGCGTTGCATATTGTGGAGCTACAGGTCCATAAGAATTGGTTCCCTCAACCAGATAAGTTCCCATATCAGAGTAAATCTGAGCAATGACATTTGCGTTTTGCATAGCAATCCCATAAGGTACCATTTGCATTTGAGGTTGTTGCATTCTCAGCTGGACTTGTGCCATATGCATTCGTGGCTGAAATTGTGATGTGTTTCCCTTCTGATTAAACCCTCTATTATTCACCTTCCCATGTCCTGGAGGATATCCATGTAACTTATAGCATTTTTGCACAGTGTGTCCCACTTTTCCACAATAAGTACACTTAGGTTTCTGTGCGTGTCGAGCAGTGTTATAAGCAGTAATCTAAGCATTCTCTGCATTATTAACCAGAGGAGCAGTAGTTTGGAAAGCAACATTATCAACACGAGTAGCAGGCTTCACCGTGATTTGGCGTTCATCGTGAGTAACCATATTAAAAACTTCTTCAATACTCGGAACATGTTTGAGCATCAGAATGTGTCTCCTAGTCTGATCATAGCTTTCGTTCAAACCCATGAGAAATTTTGTCACCCTGCCTCGTTGCTGTAAGTTCTCCCACTTAATAGCTGCATCACACTCACACCGACCACATGTACAAACAGGCTAATCAACATAATTCCTAAGTTCTTCCCACAAAGTGAGCAAGGTTGTATAGTAAGTCGAGATATCCATAGACCCTTGAACTAACTTGCTAAGCTTCTTTTCAATATCAAAGATCCGAGGAGCATCATCCTGTTTAAAACGAGATAACAAGTTCTTCCATATGCCTTTAGCAGTTGGTATGAAAAGTAAAGATTGACCAATCTTTTTATCCACAGAATTCATCAACCAAGTAGAAACGATGTCATTGCATCGAGACCAAGCTCCAAAATCCCTATGATCCTCTGCTGGTTTCCTATCGTACCATTAATAAACCCCAACTTATTACTAGTATTCAAGGCCATCCACATCGACCTTCTCCAAGAATGAAAATCAGAAGCAGTACAAAGATGATCCGAAACTAGAATCATACCAGCATGATCAGCATTATGAAGATAAGAAGGATTATCGTATTGATCAACCTGATAGCGTTGCTTACTAGTAGAAGACGGCGGAACCGGTGGTCTAGTCATCGGAACTGAAGACTGATTTTGCGAGCTCATCGCTTTAAGCGAAATCCAAGAATCCAAAAGAAAAACGAAATCGAAACACAAATTGTGAAATTGAACACAAGATTCGTCTTTACCCAAGCTCGATCAAACCAAAAACAAAAGAATCGGAAGAGTGTAAAACAAATTCCGATGAACAAGTCGCAAATCACGAAAATAAGAGATTGCAGAAATTGCATCCAAGAGAAAACTGGAAAAATCATCTCCGATCAAAAAGAAAGAGACGATAATGCAGAAGCTGTATAAAACTCAAAAAATGAGCTCTAATACCATGATAAAGTCCGACGAATCAAACGATCGGAGTTGAAAAATATGATCGGAGAGATAACAGACAAAATGTATATTACAAAGGATCAGTCTCAATTATGTCAACTCTAAAGTATTTATACTGAATCATTAAACCACATCAAACCCAAGTTAATCAGAATTAACCGTATAACCAACTATATGCTAATATTATGACTATAAACTTTGAAGCCGTAATCATCCATAGAAGTCTATAAATGCAAACCTTAACGTTATCATGCATGTGTCTTGCAAGTTCGTTGCGTGTACAATACAATTTTTTTATTTCTAATAATGGGATATACACACAACAATTACACGCTAAAACTTGATAATGTAACCCAAGTTTTTTTTTTTTTTGAAAAAAATAACCCAAGTTTTCAAGGTTAAACTTTTCCGTGAGTTGATTTTTTCTTCTTTATCATAAATAAAGCAGATTCTTAAAATTCTTTGGCAACAAGTTTTTTTTTTAAAGGGTGTTTTATAATGGATTATAAAACGAAAAGAAAGAAAAAACTAAGATCTGCCCAACAAATATATATATATATATATATATATATATGTCCCTTAAGTAAGTTCTTATATTCACATGACAGTATGACACTCAATTGAGAGTTGAGATAATTAAAGATGGAATTAATCAATTCACTTATTAATATTGGGGCCCTAACCTGTGGAGGACAGTATTTATATGGATTACTTTAATCATATAGAGTATATAACAAACAAATATTTTGCAAAACTATGATAGCAAATCAAAGGATAGTTTTAAGATTTATACAAGAAATCATTAATTTTCGGGTAGTTAGGCGTCGGTTTGCCAACTCAACTAGATTTAATTTCATCCAATTGAATGATATAATAGTATGTCAATAGTTTTTTTTTCCTTTTTTCTTTTTGTTTTGACAGCAAAATAATAATGTCAATAGTTAAATAACAATGAACACGAAAAATGCATGCCTTTAATTTACTTCTAAGTATAGCAACGGACCTACTTTAAGGGACCATTTGGTTTCGCGAATCCCTCATATCAAACACATGTTCAACCAAACCATGAAACACTCAACACTTGGGCTCTTACACCTAACTGAGATGTTGTGTTCTCGTGCAAAACAGCAAAAGTTATTACATTTTTATTCACAATCGGTGTTTGTAAAACTTATATCTTGTTCAATGTTTATGAAAATTTTTGCCAAACAAAAGAATAATAAATCAATGTTTAAATTAAACAACTAAGAAATATTGAGTCGATTCAGAGTATTCTTGAACCGGAAATTCGAACATGCATGTAAAGTAGTCTATGTTTCTTGTCAACCACAGATCCACGCGTTGGTGGGTGTGGGTGTGGCTGCACTAAGTAATATACAGTTTCTTTTATTTTCTTTTACACTAGTTAATATAACTAAATTACTAAAATGGTACAATGGTATCACTTGGTATGAAATGCACCTACTTATATCATTTCTCGACGATCGTCATTTTCAACATTTTCGCAATATTATACATCAGGTCAAAAAAAACTTTCCGATCATTAGCCTCTGTCTGTAATCATTCGTTTCTAACTTCTGTAACTACTGTTGTAGTATTATTCCATTCGTAATTAATACATTAACTTATATTCATCATATTCAATAGAATTTTTAATATGATTTCTAGTAATACCGTACGTGTGTTTATTGAATTATTAAAAATATGATTAAAGTGAGCCTCTTCTAAATTTCTAGTTTTGTTATACGTATATATATATATAGCCGTAGCTAGGAAACTTCGATTCGTCTATTAAAATCTCAGGAAACTTCCATTCTATACACATTTCTTTTCTAAAAATGAAATATTGTTAGCTAAAAGAAGAAGCATCTGCTAGTGTTTGTCTATATTATCTTTTTCGTTATCTACGTAAATGGACTCAGCCAAACTATTATGCGCGTCGAATCTTAGCGCGGCGTTATATTAATGAGATAAAGCCATCAGAAAAACGCGTCATATTTTATAGCTATTTTATAGTATTCTCTCTCTCATATTCTTTGAATTTAAAAAGCTTTGAATTTTTTTTTTTTTTTTTCGTCAAAAAGGTCAATTTATTCATTTAACCAATGTTTGGATGATACATAGTAGCACTGAGCCAAGGAGACATTGACACCGAATCGGAATAAAACACTTGATTTGTACAACCAAATTGAGTTAAAACATGCGCTGACTCATTACACTTTCTACGAACAAAACAAAATTTAGCATGTGATAGTCTTAACGCCCAAGAAGAGATATCAAGACATATGTTTCGAATGGCAGCATTTGTTATGGACCCATTGATATTGTTTATCAGAATTAGGCAGTCTCCTTCAAAGATTATGTTTGTATATCCCCGAGACCAAGCTTGTTGTATTGCAACAAGAAGAGCCTTTGATTCAGCTTCCAGAGATGATTTCGCAGTACCTAGTTTGCTTGCTCCCCAAGTTAAGCATTTACTTGTGTAATCTCGAAAAATCCAACCTCCGATTGCCGTTTGATCCTCAGAACAGTAGCTAGCATCGAAATTACACTTAATAAACGGTTGTGTAGGAGAAGTCCAACGATTGATGACCTGGGTCGTACTAGAGATACTAGGTTGAATTCTCTGTTGGTCTATTGTTTCAACCCAATCCCGAACTTCTGCTTTGGTCTGTATCCAAACAGTTCTTGCAGGTATGGTGATGCCTTCAAAGATGTGTTTATTTCTCGACTTCCATATTTTCCACATGAGCCAAAAGGGTGTAAGAGCTTGTATATTCGTTACAGCATTGTTTGATTGTAAGTCCAAAAAAGTCATGAACATCGTGTCTATATTCTGCTGAAAAGGGCGTGGAAGCTGCTCTGTTGGTAAATTTGACAAATGCCATAAATCTTGTGCATAAGTACAATCAAAGAAGATATGATTAATTGTTTCATCATGTAATCCACATCTTGAACAAACTGGGTCTAATGACATTCCTCTTGTGTTTAATCTGGTTTTTGTTCCTATTGCTTGAGAGAGAACTCTTCAAAGGAAATGTTTTATTTTCGGGAGAATAGAGAGTCCCCATATTCTGTTCTTAATTGTAATTGAACCATGTGGTATTGGTGGCAAATCTTGTCTATAATCTCCTTCATGTGTAACAAACCAGTAGCCTGACTTGACTGAGTATTCACCAGAGTCTTGATACTTCCAATAAAGTTTGTCATCCGTTTTTTCTGTTGGAATATACATGTTTTGTATGATGGAAACATCTTCTACAGAGACATGTTCTTCAAGCAACTCTGTATTCCAATAATGGTAGCTCCCGTTGGAAGACATAAAGTTATGTAAGGGACTATCTTGCACTCCTTCGGTTGCTTGACATGGACGAGGTGGATCGGAAGGTATAAGATTATCTTTTCCTATTCGAATGGTATCACCATCACCTACTTCCCAATAGGAACCACGCTTGATTAAATCTATCCCAATAAGTAAAGACGACCAACCATATGATTGATATGCTTGCGTTTTAGCATCCAAAATAGAGGAGTCTCGGAAGTATCTTGCTTTAAGCAGCTTAGCTAATAAAGAGTTGGGGTTTCGAATTAATCTCCATGCTTGTTTGGCTAAGAGGGCGTCATTAAATTTAGCTAGATCACGGAAACCTAATCCTCCCTCTTTTTTTGAGTACTGCAGTCGTTTCCAAGCTACCCAAGGTATATTCTTATGGTTTGTTGTTTTATCCCACCAGAATCTCATGAGCAAAGTTTCAATGTCATCTATAACTCCTTGTGGCAACTTGAAACAGGACATAGAGTAAACTGGCATTGATACTGCTACTGTTTTTAATAAAATTTCTTTCCCAGCCTGAGATAGTAGCTTTGATGTCCATCCTGAAGTCCTTTTTTTCACTCTTTCAGTAATGTATGCAAACATTTCTTTTTTCTTACTACCAAATTGCTCTGGTAATCCCAAATATTTACCATTTCCTCCATGATTCGGGATTTGCAGGAGATCCTTCAATCTGCTTTGAGTGGAACCATAGAGTCTTGCTCCAAAGGTGATAACAGACTTTGTTGTGTTGATTTTCTGACCAGAATAGTATTCGTACACATCAAACGCCTCTTTTAGAGCTTTACAATTTCGAACATTGGCTTGACAAAAGAATAATGAGTCATCTGCAAATTGCAAATGTGTGACTGCAGGTACCCCATTCCACACTCGTATTCCTCTAATATCACCCGAAGAAGCTCTTGTTCTTATCAAATGACTCAGTATGTCAGCACATAGTATGAATAAGTATGGTGAAAGAGGATCCCCTTGTCTTATACCCCTCTCAGGTTGGACAAAACCAAAAGGTGAACCATTAATTAGAACAGAGTAATGAACAGAACGAACTGTGGCCATAATCCAATTTATCCATTTGTTGCAAAAACCAAACAGTTGAAGTGTTGTTTCCAAAAAATTCCACTCCACCCTGTCATACGCTTTACTAACATCCGTTTTCACGGCCATATAAGTTTGAGAGACCCGTTTCCCCACTTTCAAAGCATGCATCAGTTCATGGGCAACCATTACATTGTCAGTTATACTCCTTCCCGGAATGAAAGCCGCTTGTGAATCAGATACTATGGCGTCTAAGTGTAGTTTTAGTCTCGCAACTAGACACTTCGAGATGATCTTATATAGAACATTACACTGAGCAATTGGTCTAAAGTCCGAGAGAGTTACAGGGTTGTCAATCTTGGGGATCATACAGATGTTAGTGTGATTGATACCCGGTCTCATAGTGGAAGTTTCAAAAAAGTATTTGACCTCTTTAACCACATCTGCTCCTACAATGTTCCAGCATTCCCTATAAAATCTCGCTGTCAATCCGTCCGGACCTGGCGCTCTGTCTTCACCAATGAGACAAATCGCATTGTAAATCTCCATATATGAAAACTCTTTTGTTAATGCCTCGTTTATCGCAAGGGTGACAGAAGGCTTGAAGTCTGCAAAATCTATTGGTGAAACAAGGATCTTTGATGAAGTGTACACAGTACTGAAATGCTGCTCCGCAGCTATGCCAATGTTTTTATCTCCACGGTGAATGATCCCAGCTTCATCCTTGATACTTGTAATGTAGTTCCTTGCATACCTAGTTCTTGCATATGCTTGGAAATATTTGGTATTACGGTCCCCTTTTGTCATCCATTGTGATCTACTTTTTTGCTGCCAATATATTTCTTCCTCGCGGTATGCTTCTTCTATTTGTCGATGAAGATAAGGAAGACGTTGGCGTTCATATCTGTCTAGACTGGACATACATTTGTTTTGAATTTGTCTGCTTTTTTTAACTAAAACTGTTTATTTGTTCTCCACGTATTCAATTCTTTCTTCTTCTGTTAACGTATTTGAATTTGTCTCATGGGACATGCAAAGTTCTTTCTATTGTTTTCTTTACAATTTTTTTACTATTCTCTTTTGTTATTTCTTCCTGACACGTCAACGTTCTTTATATACTTGAAAGGGAGAAATCACAACACGTTTAGATGTTTAATGGTGCGATGATTTTGGTTAAAAAAGAAACATCTTCAGTTGGTTCTTTTTAGGTTTCCGCAGTTAATCAATTCATATATACATCTTCAGTTGGTTATTATTTTTTTCCGGCGAATGATCTTATTTGTTTATAAATTAGTTGGCGGACATAGAATATATGAAGAAGTGTACGCGTAATTGATAATTCTTTAATTTGTCATGTAATAAAGAAAAAAGTCAAAAACAAAAGTACAATATATTGCTCTGGTTTCGGTTTATAAAACCAAAGTACCAAACTATATGTATACTATAAACCGACATACTAGATGTACGTCCACTACAAAAAGAAATTATGTCAGATTTAAATGATACGCAATTTGTTTTCTTTATTAAATTTTTTTTTGAACAACAAAAGATCAACTCATATGAACCAATTAATAGGACAATTGTTTACTTACAAAACATTATACTTTTTTTATAGTTTAAAATTCAATCTTTTGGTTTTATTTTTCCTTTTTTTTTTTTTTTAATTTTACCTTCAGTTTCTTGTGTCTGATATGCAGACCATTTCTTAACACGAACATTGGTTTTTTCATTTGTGCCTGCGAGTTTGAAATAAACGATCTTAAAATTGTACGAAATAACTGAAGCAAATTGGACATCATACTTAAAATACCAGGCCCATGACAAGTCCAAGTAGAAGCCCAATGCAATAGTAGCATCCTTTTTTTTTTTTCTGGCAAACGCAATAGTAGCATCCTAAATTTATATATGCCACCACCAATGATTCATGTTGCCAACCTGAACCAATCGCAACACCTAATGATTGGTAGAGTTTCGATGATAATACTAGCTGAAAATATATAGTAATGTACATAGTTTAAAGTTTAAACCATCATTTATAAACCATGAACTGTTAACTATCTAATCAGTGTTTAGATCATGAATAATATAAATCAAACTAGAGAAAAATGAAAGCATCTATACGATAGTAATGAAAATGAGAGATTTAGTTACCCGTTTCAGCCAAAAATTGCACGTGGAATTAATCATCATTGCTAAAACCATTTTTATTGGCAAGAAGAACTGTAAATTGTAATAATAATGTACAGAAGAATTGTACTATTAGGAATATGATATGGCTTTTCCTATATACATGTATTGTTGGCATAAGCTTGAAGATAGTTTGAGGTGCAAGCTATACTAATCCTACCGAGTTATGGAATTAGGATTAATTATATTTAGGAGTTATCTAAATATGTTAGTTTACCGGTTTAGAATAGGAAAGTTGTCAACTCTAGGGTTGAACAATTGTTATAAATACCAAGAGAGAGTTTCATGAAGAAGTGCGCGTCTTAGGGTATTCTTGAGAGATGCACACAAGGTGTATGGCGTCGCCCCATCAATAAGATAGAGATCTTTTGATGGTATTGTTGAAGTCCTATGTCTAATTAATGAATTCTGGACTTGGTCTCGGGGATGTAGGTTATCCAAACCCCGTTAACAAAGCTTGTGTCTTGTTTATTATTATGCTCTTCCATACACGCACATGAACTTGTTTAAGAAATTTTTTTGGAAGCTGGTGGACACGTGTGAATCTGGGAATTTGTAAGAGCATGGGCATTGGTGTCCCATGGTTTTTGGTCCCCCAATTTTAATATTATTATTTAGAAAGTTTCTTATTTTTACCATGAGCATTGGTGTTTATGGTTTTTGGTCCAACCCACACTCATTTGATACATCCTTAGGCACAGAATTTCATTGGAGAATCACATATGCGAAACATAAAAATGCAAAGATCTCTACAATGTAGTCATAATCAACCCAGAAAACGCAAAAAAAAATTTCTCCAATCAAGCTGATTGAAGAAATCTCAAATAGCAATAGATCAGGGTATAATCATAATCCAAAAGAACAAGGAAACAAACGATCAGCGGAATACAAGATCAGAGAAGAAGCGATGGAAGATTCGAATATTCAAAAACGCAGGATCGAGACGTCGGAACTAAAACTGAAGAAATCGGAATTACAGTACCTTGAGAGAGAGAGAGCTCTCGCTTCGTCGTTCCCAGTAATTAATTTGATCAAGACGATACTGCTTGCTTACTACCCAAAAACTTCTGCGAATCATCACCTTCCACGTGGCCTGGGGGACGGCAAAAAAACGTCGCAAATAAAGAGTTGATCCTTCAATATTGAGCCATTTTTGATTTATTTTAAATACACATTTGCTGGGGGACGGCCCAAAACAATGCCAATGCACATGCTCTAATAAAGCAACCATACATTAGTCTTCTTCTCTGTAGATCGAGTGTTTAGCTCACACGATTAGCAAAGTTTTTTTTCTTTTCCTCTTTGTGTGTGGTTTCAATTGTGCTGAAGAGGTTTGGTTGAGAGAAAAGTGATGTTGGCATGTTTGATGTTGGGTTCATCGATCTGGATTCGTAAGTTCATGGAGATGATAGAGACTATGCAAGATTGAGAACTAAAAAGACAACCATGGTGAAACTTTTTGTTGATAAGAAGAAATATTGAGGCATTGTCTTATTTGATAAGCATTCTTGGATGTGTGTTGATGTGTATTGAAGCCAAGAGCTTTGTAGAGGAGTTTCATAGAAAATTCAAAGCGAGAAGATGAAAAGAATTATGCTCTTAATCATGTAGTCAACAATGGTTCTCGTTGTGGGAAAGGATGACTCAAAGATGAGCCTATGAAATTTAGTTCTGATAGGTGACCCTGGTATTTGTGGAGAGACTCAGAGAATTTAAGAGGAGGAAGCAATCAGAAGTCGAACATTGCATGATGATTGTACATGGCGAAGCTTTTTGGGAGCTATAGAGGATGATGTGATTCCTGCAAGGATCTTGTGAATTGGTGGTTGATCAGTTTTGTGAATTCTCAAAGAAGAAGCCGGTCAACGGTGTTATAAGCTTGTGTGGGGTGAAGTCAGCTGTTGGTTTGTTTGATTTGTTGTATGTGTGTTGTAGCTCGGATGTTTGCCTTATTGGGACACACAATCAACAAGAAGGAGAAGTGAATTACCTGCGTATGGACTGTGTGGAGAGATAGAGTGTCCATGAAGAAAAACCGAGATGGTGAGGGCTTGACTCACCGGAAGAGACTGATGTGAAGAATCAGCTCCATTGAAGAAGGAGACAAGAGTGATTCCGCTCTAAGCACCTACAGAAGAAGAAAGAAGGAAACTCACCAAAGTCTGAAAAAAAACTCAATTTATGAAGAATAAGAGCAAGAGGGAGATCTGAGACAGAGAGAGAGTGACAAAGCAAACTGAAAGCTTGTGAAGATTGAAGCAACGAGAGAGCAAGGGAACTCACCAACGAGTTCTGCCAATGACGTGAAAGAGATTCACGAACCAATCGAGAAGAAGTAGCTTGTGGGATCAAAATTTTTAGTTTGGACTTTGGGAATTCAGCTAATGAATCAAGAGGGGGTGTTGGAATTTGATTCATTGCCTAATCCTAAAAAAGAGAAACAATAAGAAGAGTGAACAGATGCAAGAAGAAGAAGAATCGTAAGAATGATGAAAAGAAGAAGTTTCTGGGATTAAAGAACAGTTTTCTTGCTAGGATCGGTACTTTCTTCTTTGGTTACTATTGATACAGACCTCGGATTGAAGCTACAAAAGGTGTTCTGAAAAATTAAGAGCGAGATCTTTCCAATGATATAAAGATTGTCATCTGATTCCTTGTGGTTTAGTGGGAACTTGCTTTCAAAGTTGGACTGCCTGCAGGTTGTTGGAATATTGAGAGGAAGAAGAAAAAAATTAGAACAAAACAGAGCAAGAGACAAAGTCTCTTCTCTTTTAAGAAGACAAGAACGAAATCTGAAATTTATATTTACAATGAAACTTGTTACATTTATGTTTTACAACACACCACACTTATATACAAGTCGTACGGTCGTAACCGTTCGTAACTTGTCACAAACGACATGTTGAAACAACACATCTAATAACACCCGTGTATACACAACCTCTTCACTAACTACAGACACATTAATTCTTTAATTATAAAATAAGAAGACCAAACTCAATAATAAACTAACAGTCCCCCTTAATTGAGTTATGGTCTAAAACCTTGTGTCTCAAATCTTCAACTCTTTGGGTTTTCCTCTTTCCCAAGTGTCACAACAGGTGCGTACCCTCTTCTTTCATCTTCAAGCCTCATACACTCATCATAGTATTTGAGCGACAAGCTTATGGATACGTTCAGCTTCTTGTTAATTGAACCTGCCAGCTTTCTCCACATATCTTTTAAAATTTCTCCAAGTGCACTTCATCACGTATACTCCGTGATCTTCTGTCACTTCTACTTCGAATGTTCTGGCAACCTTCTTCCACTCACTCTTTCTTCGCTTTTCACAGCTTTTATCTTCATAGTCAATATGCTTCTTCCTTGAGGATCATTTATGGAACAGCGATTGAAATACCTCTTTGATGATCTTCTTTCCTTGGCTTATCATCACTTGGATATTTTCTTTACCTTTTGCAACTGCCTACTTCTCCCTTTTCTCTCTTAGGTAAACAGCTCCTTTCTTGCTTGGTGTCTACCTTTGAACACCATCAGATTCACGTCTCTGTGACGTCTTACGCGTGAGTATCCTCGACGTCGTCTTCGGTTAACTCTTTAACTGGCTCCTGCTCCATTTTTTTTTCTATAATGTAAGTATCCTCCTTTGCTCCATTTTTCTCCTGAGGTAAGCATCCTCCTTTGCTCCATTTTTCTCCGAGGTAAGCATCCTCCTTTGCTCCATTTTTCTCCGAGGTAAGCATCCTCTTTTGCTCCATTTTTTTTTATGAGGTAAGCATCCTCCTTTGCTTTGATAGGTTCCAAGACCAACATAAGCTCTGATACCATGTTAGAATATTGAGAGGAAGAATAAAAGAAACAGAACAAAACAGAGCAAGAGACAAAGTCTCTTCTCTTTTAAGAAGACAAGAACGAAATCTGAAATTTATATTTACAATGAAACTTGTTACATTTATGTTTTACAACACACCACACTTATATACAAGTCGTACGGTCGTAACCGTTCGTAACTTGTCACAAACGACATGTTGAAACAACACATCTAATAACACCCGTGTATACACAACCTCTTCACTAACTACAGACACATTAATTCTTTAATTATAAAACATAAGAAGACCAAACTCAATAATAAACTAACACAGGTTGCATCATTCCGGATCTGTTCTGGGAAAGTGGCCGTAACTTTCAAACCGTAAATTGAAATCGTGATCTGTTTTTTCCGGTGTCTTTATATGACTGTTATTGATATTCCCACAAAATTTCATAATTTTCTGGATGGGTTTGCTACTCCATTGTGCTCTGCATCAGAACTGATGAAAAATGCAGAAGTTTAGTTGTCTCAAAAACAAAGAGTTGTGAAGAAATATATTGAAGGTTAGATTGGAGAGCATTTTTTTCAGAAGAGATGATCATCTTTCAGCTTGTAAACAAGTATGTGTGATTAACAAAGTTCATAAAGAAGATTGTGTGGTTGAAGAGATTAAAAGAGATCACAAAGGAAATGTTGAGTTGTTTGGGAAAACAAAAAAAGAAAGGGACAAGGAGATATGATCTGCATCGTCAAGGTTGAAGTATTTGAAGATTTCTTTTGATGAAAAAAGGAGAAGAGGTTCTTCTCAGTGATTATTATAAGTTCAGTCATAAGTTTTCAAAGGAGATATAGAGCTCATTTGAAAAGAAAATCTTATGAGAAGCTGATTGGGATCAATCTAAGATGTGTCCGCTGCAGTCACAAATACTAGAAAGACTAAGGTGAAGTCTCCTAAGGTGAAGTCTCTATCGATTATGTCTCTGTGGAGCTTGTTGGTATTAAAGATTGTTCATAAGTTTAATCTTGTTTAAGATAAGCATCGAAGAATGAAGGCGATGAAGACAGTGTTCGACGACATCAAAAGGAGATCAATCAAACTTGAAATAAAATAAGATATAAGAGAATGTGTGGAGAATGGGCAACTGGAAGTCGAGTATGTTTCCAGGAGTGAGCAAAATGTGGATATCTTGACTAAAGTACTTGGAAGAAACAAGTTTAAAGAAATGAGGGATCTCATTGGCAGGAGAGTTTTTGGAAGAAAAAAAAGTTCAAGCTTAAGAGGGAGAATGTTGGCATAAGCTTGAAGATAGCTTGAGGTGCAAGCTATACTAATCCTACCGAGTTATGGAATTAGGATTAATTATATTTAGGAGTTATCTAAATATGTTAGTTTACCGGTTTAGAATAGGAAAGTTGTCAACTCTAGGATTGAGCAATTGTTATAAATACCAAGAGAGCGTATCATGAAGAGGTGCGCGTCTTAGGATATTCTTGAGATATGCACACAAGGTGTGTGGCGTCGCCCCATCAATAAGATAGAGATCTTTTGATGGTATTGTTGAAGTCCTATGTCTAATTAATGAATTCTGAACTTGGTCCCGGGGATGTAGGTTATCCGAACCCCGTTAACAAAGCTTGTGTCTTGTTTATTATTATTCTCTTCCATACACGCACATAAACGTCTCGTACTTCAACACATATAGATCTAGCCACATATATGTGCTTTATGTATTTACTCAAACATTTATATTTACGTACCATATAGATATAGAGTCTATATGTATTACAATCAAAAGCTTATAATACAATTCTCCAAGCCAAAGGAGGCAGAGAGTTTTGTGAATTCAGAATTCTCATAGTTTGGTGAAAACTTCGATGAAGATCAAAATGGTCCAATGTTGATAACCTACCAGTGTCATCATCGTTGGGTTTAGTCCAGCAAGAAGCTTTGGCAAAGACATGCCATATGTTTTATTCAATAAAAACGATTTAACTTTATTGAGTGTTTGCTTATTTTATAGATATAATACAATCTTCAAATTTTTGCGTTTGACACAGACCATTTCTTAACTCGAACGCTTGCATTTCGTGCCTACGAAATTCGAAATGAACGATGAAACAATTGTCAAATATTTAAAGTAAATCATATATACGCAAACCAAAAACAACAAACGAAAAATTTGAGTTGCCTCTTTCTCCCAATCACATCTCATAGTAAAAAAATTCAATATCAATGTCTGAACCGCGGTCCCTCCGATCGAATATCATACCTGCCCAAATACCCTATCAGTTCAGTCACAATATATGTAGACAAACCTTCAAACATTGCTCATTTGATTAAAAAAAATTGGCTTACCCTTGACACCAAATTTGAGAATCGAGCCCATGACAAATCCAAGTTGAAGTCCAATGCAATAGTAGCATTTCAATACTGTCAGATTCTTAATCCCTAGATCTCACAAATATGGAAATTACTCTCGATCTTCCTCTTCACAATCTCATGTCTCGTCCTTTGTCATCTCCTTATAGGCGATTGGGCTAAAAATTTTGATTGTGCCATGCATTAATTTTTTTTTTATTAATTAAAATTTCACGAAGTTGAATGGTGGAATCGGACCTGGTGTGGGGTTTACCACTAAGCCACGTGAATATCTTCAGTTTAAAATTTATAAAGAACGTATATATTTTCAAACATCTGAGATTAGAATTTAACATCGCCTATTGATACTTGATTTAAACAACATATATATACTATAGCATTAGCATTATACAGCATAAGCATTAAACTGCATAAGATGTATGCTCTGATTAATATAACACATTTAATTGATTGGTATAACAGTAAAGTATTAGATATTATGTTTATATTTAATATATGATATTAATTAAAAAATATAATTTAAATGTGTTTCATTACAAAAATTAATTATCACTCATTGCTATATAATTTTTTAAAAATATTTTTACATTTAATAAATTTTATAATTTGTTATATATATAAATGTGTAATTTAATAATTTTTAATTATATTTATTTTTTATAATGTAACACATTAATTACAAATAATTCATATATATTATAATTTTTTTATAAAAGTTTATATCTATATTTACATTTTTAATTTCAATAATTTTTTAAATATATATAATATAACACATTAAACTAAAATAAAACAATAATATATATTATAAACTTTATATCCACATTAATATTTTAATGTATTAGATAAATTATTATATTATTTTAAATAATAATATTAAGTAGTTTCTTATATATATTATCTTATAACAAATAATTTATCTTTTATGAAATCATAATTTTCTATTTTACAAAATAAATTAATTATTTAAAATTATTTTAATATATATTAATATTTTAGAGTTAAATGCTTGGGAAATGCTTCAAATGAGAGCTTACAGGAAGAGAGCATATGAGAGCATCTGCAGCTTCTAATGCTCCCTTATATGCTCTCCTAATAAATGTTGATTGGATGATAAAATTAAAAAACCTTCTTCATAGTAATGTCCGTTAACGGTAGTTAAGCGGCAGGTTCAGTTTTACCAAGAATAAAAAAGATGGGGTGTTAAAACAATAATAGTAGAAAAGAGTAAAGAGGCCAGTCTTTTAGTTTGGTTTGGAGGACTGCAATGCTGAGCTCCTTTAATGTTCCCGACCCATCAGTTTGGCGGTTTTCGAAGCTTGCATCCTTTATCCTTATCTATCACCTATCACCAAATGGTCGACAAACTCAGCTCCAACAAGTAACCAGGTTGGAACTGAATTCCACTCTTGATCACCATATAGGCAACAGTTGGTTTACTTACTGGTTTGTATGTTGAGTTCTAATAGAATGAAATATATTTGTGTTAAAAAAAAGAGTAGAGAGGATAGGGTTTTTTAAAACCAAATGTATTAGGATTTAATCAGCAGGTACACCGTGAAGTAATTTAAAATTCTGATCTGATTTATAATAATTTAGTTTTTATAATTTTTTAGTTTGGTATTAAAGTTATATGATTTAGTTTTTTCGTGTATTTTGAAAATTTAATTAGTACATGTGTAGTTAAATAATTTAAACTACAGTATACCGAGGCATAATTTTTCATTTTTCTAATTAAAGATTTAATTTCTTATAGTTTTAAATTTGATATTACAATTATATGATTTCAAATTACAATTTAATTTCTTTTATTCAATTTTGATTTTATGATTGATGCTTAGAATTAAAACCGCTTATTTTTTCCTCCTTATCTAAAAATACCTTTTCAAAACTAAAATTTGATATTAAAATTATATTATTTGACTAATCAGTTATGTTGCCTTATATTAGTTATTGTTTTTTTGTGCAATATTTTAGGGGTTAATTATGTATATAATTTTTAATTAGTATAAGTAAAAGGGTAGAACACAAAATGTACTTCAAAAATGGTAATATAGATGTAAATGTTCTTTCAACGAAGTATTAAACACAAAATAATATATTGAACGTCTAAAAAAATAAACAAGGTACTTTTTGGATTTTTTCCCCCTTTTTTTTTGTTTTTTCTTTCAATTTTGGTTAAAATATGTTGCCTTATACAATACAACCTCTATAAGTAACTAGTCAACAACATACCCAACTCAACTCAAACAACTGCCACTTGCCTCCAAATCCATCTCCTTACAAGTTCCTGAAAATATATGTTGTATCTTTGTCCTTTTCGACTTTGAGCTCACTGTTGGATTTCCATTGCTCTACAAGCGACGAAAGGACATAGACAACATGAGTCATTTCTGTCCTCTGCTCTGGTTCCTTGGTGCAGCAGTGACATGCGAGTTTAGCTACTTCCTCAATGATGTCGTTGTCATTACCTTTGCCAATGTACTCTTTCTCAACAACCATCTTCTTGAAAGAAATTAATAGCAATGTGAGTATCATCTTTGGATCAAGTCTCATCTGTAGATTTTGGCCGGTTATCAGCTCCATTAGAATAACTCCATAGTTGTACACATTAAACTTTCTAGTGGTCCTTTCCGTCGCTGCGATCACAGAGTTTTCAGATGTTAGTTACAAATCAAACATATCTTATATAATAAAGTAAAGTTTCCACAAAATTCAATCTATGAAAAGCTTGCATATGTTTCATAATATTCTGCAATGTACCATTCTATTAAATTTTAATATATAAAGTTTATTAATTTCACTAAGTTATTAATTAAAAATTAACTAAGGATCTATGTTAGAGACATAGAAACAATTATACAATATTAGATAAAAATCCAATTTGTTACTTCTTAATCTTTTATTTGTACTAATAGAATATTATATAATGTATTAGATGTTTGAAAAGAAGATGAAAAACTACATGAAACTTGAAAACATGTATTAAAATTTTATACGAAAAGACTTTTTAATGAACTAACAAAATCCTACGTGACAATAAAAAATAG
The DNA here is from genome assembly GCF_000633955.1 of Camelina sativa. Classification (NCBI taxonomy): domain Eukaryota; kingdom Viridiplantae; phylum Streptophyta; class Magnoliopsida; order Brassicales; family Brassicaceae; genus Camelina; species Camelina sativa. Next base: position 23,981,838 of record NC_025704.1, on the reverse strand, counting down.
ATGGTATGACATATGAGAGTCTATTTTAATTATTATAAAAACACATACATAAAAATATTTTACTTATTTTTTTTATATATTTTGCCTATGTTTTGCTTAATTTTTTTGGTAATTTATTTTTTCATATTAAACTGTATGTAAGATGTTACGTAATTGCAAAATATAGTATTAGTGAAATTAGTTGAAAATACTTAATTATATGTAATGCGTTTCCAGTTTTGTGATGTTAGAAAATAAAATTTTCTACAGAGAAAGGGTGATGTTAGATATTATGTGAATCATAATTGATGATATAACTGAATGTTCCAACAACAAATTTGGTTCTGATTGATTATGTGCCTTCTTATGTAGACGGACTAAACCGAAATAAGAAACTTTGGCGCGCATATCTTGTAGGAGAAGAATGTTCTAGGGTTTCAGGTCCCTGTGAATGTAGCTCTGACTCTGACGCGCCTAGGTATGGATATACTCCTCTCCTCTAGCCACATCCAACGCAATAGAGAGACGTCTTGTCCAATCGAGTTTTCTCAATCCTTGGTCCTTCCAGTCAAAAAGATGTCTGCTTAGCGTCCCCTGCGCCATGTACTCTGGTAAACCAACATCCTCTCGTTTCTGTCGAGGCAGTACCCATGAAGAATCACAAGGTTACAGTGATGAACCTTAGTTAGAACTCGAACCTCGGATCTGAACTCATCAGCGCCTTTCCCACCTAAGACAGGCTGCTCCATCCTATTTATCTTTGTTGCTCCGTGGGCTCAAACCCCCTTTCACCACGACCACAAAACAGAGCGAGAATAAAAAAGACAGAGTCCTGAACAAAAACCAAGAAAAGTAAAGGTCATTAGAATATCTACTACTAACACAAGTATCAGAGCAAAAACATTTTTTTTTTTTTTGAATGAACAGAGCAAATACAATTATCATTATCATAATTATCAATCATATAATAACACTGTTAATCTGGTTCAGTTAGATTGATTCACAAGTAAAGTATGCTTTAACTTAAATCTGATATAAGGAAACTAAACCAGAGCTACCCAGTGATCAAGAACTGATCAGCTAACTCTAATGATCTCTTATCAACATCTTCTTGGCAGCCAAATCAATTGCAATGGTTCATTGGTTGAAATACGATTTCTCCATGGCGATGTAATCGAACTACCATATCTTGTAATGGTTCATTGGTTAAAATATAATATAGATTACTTAAAAAAAATTCTTATAATCCTCTATCGTTTCGACTCCTATATAATATTCTTCCATATCTTGTCTATGGTAAAAAAACTCCCTTCGTTATGTTCCACATACTGCTTTGGTTTTATTTTTATTTTTTTTTAATATCTAGACATGTTACTTACTTCACTGTTTGCAAAAGCTAGAGAAGAATATCAAAAGAAAGATGAAAGCAAACCGTATTCATAAACAATGTTGGGTCCAGCGGGGAAGCTTTGAACTTTAAAGGAGAGTTTGGATCACATTTAAGTCAAACCAACTAATTAGCCTCAGTAAATGATGAGGAGACAAGTTTGTAATCGTGACAATCAAAGGAGAATAGGAGACTGCAAGAAATACATGCAAGACTGGAACAGCAGATTGAATGAGGTCCTTTCAGTTTGATGTCAAGATCCAACTAAAAATTAGGTGGGCCAAGATTTCTCTGTCGGACTAGCTAGGCTATATATGTATTTAATCAGGCAGCTTAAGTCGAGAATATGCTGGTTAGACCATATTCTAATTAGATTCAAAAAATAAACAAACTACAGTAATAGATATTCGTAATACAGCTAGCAGTGTAGTACGAAATCTTCCTCCTATATACGTCACCGCACTGTTTTGTTTCAATAAGAAAGAGCTGATCAAGACATGGAATATGGATGTTAAAACTAGATGTCTAAACGGTTTGAGACTTAAATCAGACATGGAATATGCATGTTAAAAGAGCTGATCAAGCTACGCTCCAATTTCACATTCTAAATTAGTTTTTTTTTTTTCGGCAAAAATAAATTTCATTAAATTCAAAGAGTTATTACAAAGATATACATAACTATTGCAACACAGTCATTACATATGTACATGTATATGTCATACACTAAAAAATAATACAACATAATGGGTTTTTAGGATGCTTTCCGTAGAGTAGTGCTAAACTAGGGTTTTGCTCTGAATATTGTGTTGTGTTATTGACTTTGATGAAGAGATTACATATATATAGATGAGAACATGAGAAGGAAATATATTATCATAAAGAAAGTAAATCTTCTATTCTTCTATCTCTTCATATCTTCATATCTTCGAAAGCCTTTTCTTAGGCCTTAAGCCCATCACGTTAATTCACCATCTATTACTCCCCCTCAAGATGGAAAGTGGAGATCTCGAACACCCATCTTGCCAAGTAGATACTGAGACTGAACACGGCCAAGAGCCTTCGTAAGAAAATCAGCCAACTGCTCTGTAGTACGAATATGACGAGTAGACACGATGCCTTCCTTGATCCCGTCTCGAATAAAATGGTAATCTTTTTCGATATGTTTTGTACGTTCATGAAACACAGGATTTGCAGTAATGTAAAGAGCAGCCTTATTATCACAATGAAGAGTGACTGGTTCGGGATGAGGAACATGAAAGAGTAAGATCAACTCCTTTAACCACTTTATCTCTTGATAAGCGAAAGCCATAGCTCTGTATTCAGCTTCAGCGGAAGAGAGAGAGACTGTTTTCTGCTTCTTGATTTTCCAACAGATAGGAGATTTCCCAAGCAAAACAACATATGCGGATAAAGAACGACGAGTCTTTGGACAAGTGTTGTAATCAGAGTCACAATATGCATCAAGGTGAAGATCGGAATTATTGCTTAGTAAAATACCTTGCCCACAAGTCCCTTTTAAGTATTTGACGACACGAACAGCGGCTTCCCAATGACAGAGTCGTGTGGTTGCGAAAGAAATTGTGCCAAAAGATGAATCACATAGCTTAAGATCGGGACGTGTAAGGGCTAGATAAACCAATCAACCGACGAGTCGACGATATTGAGATGGATCCGAGTAAAATTCTCCTTCATCTTTAGCGAGATTATGATTTTGTTCAAGAGGACTATCAATGGGTTTAGCTCCGATCAGACCACACTCAGCAATAATATCCAATGTGTATTTGCGTTGAGAAATATGTATTCCTTGTTTCCCTCGTGAGACTTCAATCCCAAGAAAAAATTTTAGAGGACCCAAATCTGTCATATGAAAACATTCACTCATATATCTCTTAAACTTTGTTGTTAACGCAGAGTCATTACCTCCTACGATGAAGTCGTCCACATAGATCAAAACGTAGAGACAGGAACCACCGTTCGAGTATGTAAAGAGAGAAGAATCTGTGTAATTGGTTTTAAATCCAAAGCCGACAAGTGCATTAGAAAGCTTGGAGAACCAACACCTTGGAGCTTGTTTAAGACCATATAGAGACTTCCTAAGACGACACACCTTGGAAGGATCATCAGTTGCAACTCCAGGAGGGAGTTTCATGTATATTTCTTCCTCCAAATCACCATGCAAGAAAGCATTGTGAACATCCATCTGAAATAATTCCCATCCACGAACAGCAGCAACTTTCAACAAAGTACGAATCGTTGTCATCTTAACAACTGGTGCAAATGTTTCATTATAGTCAGTTCCTTCCTTTTGTCGATTTCCAAGAGCAACTAACCGAGCTTTGAACCGTTCTATCGATCCATCAGACTTATATTTTATACGAAAAACCCATTTATAGCCTACTGCATGCTTTCCTTTGGGTAATGTTGTAGTGTCCCATGTTCTGTTCTCCTCAAGTGCTCCAACCTCTTTAGTTACCGCATGATTCCATCGGGGATCACGCATCACTTCGTGAAAGGAAACAGGTTCGGTGTTGGCACTAATGGAGGCCAAAAACAGCTGTTGCGGAGGAGAGTAACAGTCAAGGGATACATAATCAGAGAGAGGGTAGAGACACTTACTTGAGGACAATTGGAGAGCGAGAGATGAGGCATGAGGGGGTTTATCAAGTTGCGTTCCAGAATAAGTAACATATGGCTCAAGGAGCACAGACCTCATCTTCTTTCTTTTGCCAACTCCAAGTTCTTCAATCACATTCTCTGTATTAGTATCTGTATCTGTAGCAGTAGGTTGCGTGAGTTGTTCGGTCGAGTGTAAGTCAGGATCTTTGGGCTGAACAGATACTGGACATGGCAACGGATCGATCGGTCTTGTATCCAGATCGAGCGGTTGAACAGTGGTTAGGTTTTGGCAATCTTCTAAGGATTGCACCTGATCGTTCGGTCTTGTGTCCAAATCGATCGGTCTAACGGGTTCGGGAAGTGCATTAGTAAGTGGGTTTGGAGCAGTCAATCCGCTGTTAGGAGTGAGTGGTTCAAAGTCAGAATCGAGTACTCTATCCTTATATGCATTTGTAAACTCCCCCTGTCGACCATAGTTCACGTCATCAGCATCTTCTACTTCTAGATTACTTCCAGAGTAAGGAAAGACGTCTTCATTGAAAATTACGTCACGAGTAATAAACATTTTGCGAGTTTGCAAATCCATCACTTGCCATTCTTTCTTACCAAATGGGTAGCCGAGAAAGATACAACGAGCACTACGATCTTCGAATTTGTCGGTCGAACATCTCACCAATTTTGCGTAACAAAGACATCCAAATGTCTTGATTTCATCATAGGAAAGAGATTTCTGAAACAAAACTTCATATGGTGTCTTGCCTTGAAGTAGAACTAATGGTGTTCGATTTATCAAATGAGTGGCAGTTAAAATGCTTTCACCCCAAAACCGAATTGGTAGTTGTGCTTGAAAAAACAAAGCACGAGCTACATTCAAATTATGACGGTGTTTCCGTTCGACTCTACCGTTTTGTTGTGGTGTATTCACACACGAAGTGTGATGAATGATGCCATTTTCTGCAAAATATGAGCGCATGCATGTGAATTCTGTGCCGTTATCCGTTCTAATAATCTTGACTGTCTTATTAAATTGTCGAGAAACCCATGCGAGAAAATTTTTTAGCACCATAGAAACTGATGATTTCTCAAGAAGGAGGTGTGTCCAAACAGCTCGTGAGTAATCATCAACAATGGTGAGAAAATATACTGCTCCACAAGTAGTCTTTGTTCTATAAGGTCCCCAAACGTCACAATGAATCAAAGTAAATAAATCATCTGCTTTATTGAAACTTTCAGAAAACGGAACACGAGTTTGTTTAGCCTTGAAGCAGACATCACAACATTCCTCTAAAGCACTAGTACTACTATTGAAAACACCAACATCTGAAAGAAAAGATAATACTCTTGGCGAAGGATGACCCATTCTCCTATGCCACAGTTCACGATTATCAGCTTTGCTAACCTGGTTCAGTTGAGGTACGACCGCACCCGCAAGATGATAAACTGTAACAACCCGTCTCGCGGACCCCACTAGCCCACCGCTAGCTGCCCCAACGGACCGTCCGTGGACCCCACTAGCCCACCGCTAGCCGGCCCAACAGACCCCAAGCTGGCCCTGCAGGGCATCGATCCTAACC